>NC_086284.1:129613186-129743588 GCF_963924245.1 Chroicocephalus ridibundus
TTGATCCTAGAGACAAGCAAAAAGATAGGCAGAGACTGTAAATTCCGGATATGTCTCCAATATTAGCACCCAGGAGGACAGTCTTGGCACCGCAGCAACTGTATGGTCCCTACCCAGTGAACACAACTTGCAAATGGAAAGGAATAAATGATAAGCTGGCGCAGGAAGGTCCCAAAGCCACTACTTCTTTGTCTTGAATGGCAGGTTTGATTTATAAATTAAGAATATCTTCTCATGAGGTCAAATGAAGCAGTCATAATCTGATTCATCATTGACAGTTCATGAAAACGTAGGGCCGGAAAGATCCTCCTATCCTTGCTTAAGGAAGTAGAGACAGCCCTGCCTTGGTTATTTCTGAAGATCCTTATCCAACCACTTAAAAATGTGAGAATGATTCTAATGCCTTCCTCGGGCATCTATAAGAGTGACTTGTCTGCCCTTAGTTCATTCTCCTCACCCACACAGAGGGCAAGTTACTTAACATTCCCCATTAACCCCAAGTAAATGAGCCCTCATATTCCCATCTCTTAGTATTTTAGTGCTTCCTCTGTGAGGCTGTCCTCACAACGCTCCTTTTCCCTAGAGCCCATTTCTCCAGAGCTGTTACCAAGGCTGAGGAAAATGCTCCAGCTAAAGCCTCCTCAGAAGTACTGCCCTCCTTCCCTATATACAAGCATTTCCCTAATCCTTCCTTCAGCACTGTTTCTCCCCTCCCCCTTTTTTCCTTTGAAGCTGGAGTGAGACTCTTGCCATTTGCCGATCATTTAATCCAACAGGTCTTCCTTAGCCCTGCTGCTGAGAGAGTCATTCCCCATTTATATTCACGCATTTGATTTCTCCTTCCTAAGGGCAAATCTCTACACTTGTCTTGAATTCCATCTGGATCATTTTGGACGGTATCTCCACTTGATCAAAATCCTTTTCAATTCCAAACTGATCTTCCCAAGCCCTCGCAGTCAGTCTCAACTAGCCAAAATAGTGCTGGAGTCCAAAACCAGCATGGAAGGAACAGAGGAGGGTTGCACTGCAGTGGAACTAGTATCACTAGGCCACAGGATGATCATACAGTTTCACCGTAACTAGTCACGTGTGGCCTGAGTAGTGAAAAGAAAGAATCATGCTCAACTGCTAGCACACAAATAGCAACACATTTCGTTGCTATTATAGATAGAGTTTCTGACTATTAATGTTACTTTGGTTTCAAATTGGTGTTAACCTTGTGGGAGAAACAGTACTTGGACTTTGAGTTGCAGCAAACGCACGGTCAAAGGGTTACAAAAGACTGTAGGGGCTGTCCACACACTTACACAGACATGTTTTATGTCACCTACTTACACTAAAGTGACACTCAGTGCCTCCAAAGAACAGACAGCAGAAGTGCTGAGGGTCTATTATGAATTTCAGGGACAAACGTCCTCGTTGCTCTAAGAGGAGCTACTCCTTTCTCCCCACCTGCTTCATACTCAGGAGCTGTGAGATCTCTTATTTTTCTTACAGAATCACAGAATGGTTCGGGTTGGAAGGGACCTTAAGGATCATCTAGTTCCAACCCCCCTGCCCTGGGCAGGGACACCTCCCACTAGACCAGGCTGCTCAACTCCACTTCAGCAGTTCTGGGACATGTGTTGTCTCCATCACGTTTCTGTAAGCATCTGTAGTATATTCCATGCCTTTAGAATAACACAGGGAACAGTTCAAACCATTACTTACACATTAGGAAATAACACTTGCTACAGGTGTAACACCATCCTCCCATTCTGCCTCTGACTTCAAGTTCCAAGTTAGTACCTGGAACATTTCCATTTTTCAGTGCTTGTTTCAAGGCTACATTTTGAAATACTTCCCCAAGAAGTAGGACTGGACAAGGGAGGAAGGGTGAAATGGAAGAAGAAAAGATTTAATTATCCCCAAAACACTTCATGAAAATTATGTCCTATTTATAAGCAGGGGTCAATATTCAAAGTGTGCAAATAGGCTTCACACTGAGCCTTAAATTCCCCAGACACAAGTAAATGGTATCACGCCCTGCAGACACTTGACTTGTTATGGACTTAACCAAGTCTTAGAAGAAATACTTAATGATCACAGCAGGCAAGACTTTGCCCCTTGTCCTGATCAAGGAACAGGTTGGTGGTAAGAGACTGGAGTCCTTTCAGCTTATATTCATAAATATTAAATTAATAGACCAGCAAGGATCTTAGGCTGTCAGAGCAGATGAGGGTAAGAGTCTCTGTAGAATGAAAATGCACTTTAAAGGATGTAGGAGAGAAGAAGTTTTGAAACGGGCGGTGGGGTGGGGGCGGGAAGAGATGAGGGATGCTGCAGAATCAGGGCGAAAAAAGTCTGTGTAAAGGAGAAGCAGGAAGAGAAAAACACAACTTTTTTTTTATATATTAATAGAGATCAGATGAGCATACTTTGTCTACAGAATCATCATGGCTCCTAAAAATATTTTTAATGTTCTAAACACTTTAAAAAAAATCTTCACATACAAGGTAGCAAGGGCAATTCAAAGAGTGCCAGAGCTTTGGTAATTCAGATAAGACTGTGGGCACCGCAGGTATCAGAACTAAAGCCATTGCTTCAGATAATCTGGAAGCAAAGCAATGCTCACTTCTAGAGCAACGTAAGCCACTACGAGAGCAGGTAGCAGAAGCCTTCTAATGAAGGCCAGAACTGCAACAGGAGACAGAGGATCATTCTTCTGCTCCTCACGATGGCACTGATGTTAAAAATATTGGTTGCTACCTCTCAAGGTAAGCCCTTTGTAAATATCCACCCTGGAGTCAGTATTAAGGTAGACAGTCCACTATGGGAGGACTTCTGGTTACTTAACTCACTTGACTCTACAGAGGGAGAGCTCTTGTAATAACAGCCCATGCAGACTTATAATAAGGAACTTGCAAGTTAACCCCAGCTATAATGCTTTTCAAACTCCACAGTTAGCTGCAGCTTAGGAGGAACACAAGAAATTGAAGATATCATTAAGTGATCCCATATTGAGTGATAGGGTATGGCAGAGTTTCCCTAAGACAGAACTAAGATGCACCCTGATGTGAAATAAAAGGAAGAACACAGATGGGCTCAGCCATTCCTTCTCCTTTCCGTCAGTTGGTTAGGAGTATCTGTCCTCAAAAAGGATCAACTAAACCCACCAATTAGTTAAGCTCTCCTGTTTATATATGAGCCTTTGCAAATACTCATGGCTTTCTATGCCATCTCACATTTCAGACTGAATGGCCTTTAATGCCATTTCATTCTCAAAGGATATAGTGGTTGCCTAAAGATCAGTACAACCCCATGTCTAGTCTTCAATCAGAGAGGCTCCAGAAAATTCAGAGGAACTTCCTGGAAGGCTAGTATGAGCACGCAGATACACAGATAACCATCAGCTTTTGGCAGTGTATGGCTTAAGAAATCCCTGCACAGGTTTACCTACATCCACAGTCTGAGCTGGTACCCTAAACTTCAGGGCACAAAGCATTTGAAGCCACACCTTCACTACAGAGAATGTGCTGGTGCCTCCCATTTTTGTTCTGCCTCAAAAAAAAAAAAAAAAGAAAAAAAAAAAGAAGAGGGCTTTTACCCCTCAGGAGGTCAGTGAGGTATGAAGGATTTCATAGCATCTGCGACACAGGCTGATGCACTACACTGAAAGTAAACCTAGGAGGAAAGAAGCAGGAGGAACTGAAGTGAATCCACATGGGCTATTAGCCCCACATTAACACTTAAATAGCACATCATTTCATCATTTGCCAAAGCTCAGATGAGCCCTAAACTTTAGCAGATAACTCAGGATGAACTAAATTGGGGGGGGGGGGGGGGCGCGGAGGGGGAAGGGGAGGGCTGGGATGGTTTTAGACATTTGGAACACTGACATGAAAACAGCAAGGATCAATAGATAGAAGTTCAAGAGTCTTAAAGATACAATTTTAAACTCAGGAGCTACCTCAAGCTGTTTTCAACCCACAGATCTGCAGAATTTCTGCAGAGGAGTTTGGTGCACCTCTGTGATATCATGAGTGACACAAAAGCACACAGCTTATGTCTGGAGCTCTGCCACTTGCACCAGAAAAAAAAATAAAATGTAACTACAGAAATATCAGAGGGGTTCTACTAAACACCCTCAGTTTCTGTATGGGTTTTCTTTACAGCCAGAGCAGCAAGCCTGGTGCGGGTGGTGGAGGAGCTTCAGACTAGATGAAGTTTATCAGTCCGCTAAGAACCCCCTGGAAGGTAGAATCCACCAGAACTAAAGTGCTAACAGTTAAGCACTTTCCAGAAGAAACTTACAGAAAAAGGAGTTTGTCAAGTCACCTGAACTCTTTACATCCTCAGAAGGGCAGGATCATGTATCCTTAACGCCTCTCCTGTACAAGTCTTCCAATAAGTTATCTGAAAATGCTACGCTGTGCAACAGTCCCAATGTTCTGGCATCTCACACTGCTGCCTGCCACCAGCTGATTATCATATTCTGTGGTCTCCAGCCTCCTGAACAGGAGGAAGCAGAAGTAAGCATTACAGAAGTGTCCAAAAAGCATGACTTCAGATGGAAATTTAAACCCCCTCATGAGCATCCTTCCCTGAATGCCTAGTGACGTGGGGAGGGTGTGGGAAGAAAGATGAAAGGGGACACTTTCATGACAGTCTCATTAGACGAGTCCAAGTCACAGACTTAAGGAAAAAATTTCATTCCTATTTAAGTTAAGAAGTACAGCTGCAAAAGATAAAGGTGTATTTCTTTCACTCATCTGATTTATTTTTTTTTTTAAATCTTAAATATCTGAAAGAGGCAAGAATCTATTTTAGTGCCTTTCTCAAGGGAGGCTGATCATATTTAATATGGCTTACCCCAAACCTAGATTACCTCGAATATAAGAGTTCAGATTTTACAGAAAAACCTTCACCAGTCCCTTCCTACTCAGAATACGGTTCCAGAAGCAAAGGGAATTGTTACTGAGCAAAGGCGTTATTCCTGATGGCTCTCACCATGCCTTCTGGTTAGATGCAATGAGTCCAGGTTAGTGGCGGCACATTCATCCCTGTAGAGGCCACAGAAAAGTGACCATCAGTTGTACACTGGATTGTCACAGAGGACAGCAGCCAGTCCTTGTAAGTTGTCATTTGAAAGCTGCCATCTGTCCTCTCCTCATAGTTCCCCCTTTGGTTGGGAAGAAGGAGAGAAGACCCAACTTTGGCTTCCCCCTATCTCAAGGGCTTTTTTTTTTTTTTTTTTTTTTAAACACATATGTCCCTTCCCTTCAGACAATTTAGTGTTTTTACTACTAGCCAACAAGTAATCAGGCTACATTCCTATAGTAGGTTTCAAGAGAGGGAGCATTAATTGCCTGCAGCTCTTCAGGACAGAAATTGTGTTCTATTAGGATGAGTTGTACAACATAAGACCAGGAGTTTAACAAGCAGCTGTAGCCAGCAACATAGTGAGTCTGCCAAGTCTGGCACATGTTAAAGAAATTTCTTCCTCATCATCCCTGAAGTCTGCAGGTGCTGCCAATGCCCAGTAGCAAAGGGTGAGGTGATATCAGGCCTCCCACAGCTGGTTCTGATGAAATTGTCTCACTTAATGACATCCTGGAGTAAGGGCTGGAAGGCTGCCAGAAAGACAACAAAGTTTTTCGCCAAAAAAAAAAATGGAATTGCCTATGTGATATACATCAGTTTTGACAGGAGGATAGTTTAGAAGACAGGATGGAGGGATGGGGAAGGATCACACCAGAATAACCAACATGCCAGGGACTGCACTTTGTGCATTGTAGTTAGATGCCCCTGCCCTAAGCCCCTGCTCTACCAAGTTCAGAACTAAGACGCTGAGACTAACACACTCAGTAAGGCAGCATTGCCCTATGGCAAAGGCAAGCCCAGAGGTCTTCTGCCTGGACTGTTTCACTACATGGCCAACATAAGGGGAACAACTCAGCTGTTTATCTGACCTTTCTGAAAATGGTTGTGGCCAGCAGGTGACTTAAGTAAGGGTTTATTTTCTTTGGTTTTCTTTGAAAACCAGTGGTTTATTCTATTACTTTCCCATTTTAGAGAGACTTTAAATTACTCCACTCAAGTTGTGGGAATAGGAGAGTGCTTTCTTGCACAGTTTCAATCACTAGATATTATATTCAATACTGCCTCTCTCCCAGGAGGATATCGAACCAGCTACTTCCTGAATCAACGTGAAGTTCACAGGAAAGGAGGTCTCTGCATTTCAAATCCTAGTTGCAAGCCTGCTTAGGGCAGGAGGGGAAAGAACATTTGAGTAGCTGTAATTTGCTTTCCATAGAAGACAAGCCTTTTAGGAATTAAACCTGAAGGTTGAGGGATTTTGGTGTGGTTTTTTTGTTGTTGCCATTTTTTTTTTTTAAAGTTAGTTAGGTATACCACCTAGCTGCAGCCACAAGGGTCACACAATTGTCTTAAAAAAAGGAAAAGACTGCTTGTACAACAGAAATGGTACAAACAAGTAATTTTAATTCATGAACCCTTTAGTGATGTTCTAGAGCTATCTAGGAGCAATCTCCTCATGATGAAAGGACACAGACTGTGAATGGCTTTTTGAGATAATGGCATTTTGTTTCTTTTGCACAAACTACTAAATTGGGCATGAATGTTTCCTCCAGATGTTTCACTTCAAGCGGCACTAGCTTTACATCGAGACATCTGTAGAACTATTTCAAAGACTGAAGAACTCTCATGGTTAGGCCTTGGTATCATGCTCCACAGGACCATGTGAATAGCTAATTATGAAACTCATTCTGTTCTTCCCCATTATTGACAGTCCTTATCATTGTCATTCCAAGACACCTGTGCTCCTATAGTGACACAGAGAAACCCAGTCCCTTGGGTCATTCCAGAATCCTTTCCTTTATGTCCTGCCCAAGAGGAAAAATAACGCAGTGCAAGGCAGCTTGTCGGGGGCAGAACAGCACCGCACGGGCTGCTCTTTGCAGCATCTACCACCAGAGAGAGGCAACAAGGAGTTACACCAGCTTGATTGCCACTATCAAGTATGCTTGCGGTTTGCAGAGAACTATAGACCATCCTCATTCTTATCATCCTCACCCTGAGAAGCATCTACATTTTTTGTTTCAAGTGCAAAGAAGGTCCCCACAGAAGTCCTCACAACATTTGCAAGTGTTTCTCTGCTACAGATGTTCTAGGTGATGTGGCACATGGTAGGCTCAGCAAGCATTTCAGTTCGTTTTCATGGAAAGGCATCTTTTCCTTTGATCCGAAAGGTTATCATAAGATATTCCAGAGAAGAGACAAAAAGACACATCAAGGCAACTGTGTGTTCTGCCTAATCCTCACATTATTTCTAAGGGAATACTGCTGCCATCTACAATGTCAACATTTCTTTCAAGTCTTCAGAGTCCTTTACTATGCTTCTACCTGCTTTGGAGCCATTTGTTGCCCAGGTGTCACCACCCACCTCCGCTTAAACCAAAAGAAGGTACCTATCTTCATCAGAGCTTTCCCCTTGCATAAGCCGTCACTTCCTTGCACAGCCACCTCTTCAGTTTGGGAGTTGGCAGCTTTACTCTGAGGTAAAGGCCTTATCTTCACACACAAAGAATCACACTGAAGCTAGTCAGTCATGCTGCTACCGTGCTGATCTCCACTTCTCAGAGGAGGAAGCAGCAATTCTGTTCTTCTGGAACATGGAGCACAGGAAAAGCTAGAATTACTTGCAACAAGTATTCGTGCTGACCAGGGAGCTTCCAAACACCTTTTATTGCTGCCATCAATTCCATTCCTCCAGGACAGGGTTTACATAGCTTTTTTGGCTCCCAGTGACCACAGATGTTTTCTGTCCCCTCACCTTGGGCTATTGAGTTCTTATCTTCAGAGAAACAGTGACTTACTTAACAGCAGCTGAGACCACCTTTAATTTTTTTTTTTTTTGAGACCCTCAGGAGTACCACTGTCCAGGCAACATTATATAATAACATTCATCATGTTTCCAGGGCAAAAAAAGACACGGCCAAAGCCATCATTCCATGGTTTATAGGCTTTCATTTTCAATGTAAATGAATCTGGAGTTAAACTGTGACCACATGCCACAGTCAGCCAAAAGGTTGAGCCAGACTCACAAAGGAGACTCTTGTTTTCTCTATATCCTAAGCGGCTTGGCTTGTGTCTCCTTTTGATCCAAATGCTGTAGGAAGTGGCAATGTCTACCAGCAAGACTAGCCTAAGCAGCTCCTGTGCCTCCACCCTTGTATCACTTACCTTCCCCAACCCAATGCTCAGAGGACGGCAAGGCAGCTTGAACAATTTAAGTCAGTATTGCCAAACACTGTCATCCAGCCATTGACAGTAGAGTCTTTGCATTTGAGATAGGTAAATGTACAAAGCTGGTAGTCATGAGGAAAAGGTTATAATTTTCTCTAGCTTAAAAAGCTGGAAAGATGGAAACACCTTGACAGAGGCTTGAAGCTTTGCTTCAGTTTCAGAAGCTGCCACCTCTCCTTTCTGTCTCGCAATCTAATGCCTAACAAGTATATTTGTCATACTAGGTAGTGGCAGAAAGACTCTTAGCTCAAGGAAACATTTACCTTCTAGGACACTTAACAGGTAGGGAGGGGAACAGCATTTATCACAGTCCTCCTGCTGCTGAGATCAGACCACCACCACCAGCATTACACAGAGGATGGGGCAGCCCTAGAACAGCCAGGCAGAGAAGCCACAGGTAAAATGCCTCAGCCTCCCAGGTGAAGACTACAAGCCAACAGACAAGTTATCCACCTTCCCCATCCCTGTTCCAAGGGCAGCACTTATAAAGCCACTTCACACATGTAATAATAATCTTTTGAGAAAGCAATTACTGTTTCTCAGTCAGGTTTTTGCAATCAGCTAGCAGAGAGCAGGGTGTTTACCATCGACTGCAGGTTTCAGTTTTATCATTTCCACCACGTGAACTCAGAAGAGATACCTGCAGAAGAGTCCCAAAGCCTGCACATACAAGTGCTGCGCAGTCAGACAGCAAGGATGGCTTTGGAAGCTTGGGCTTGTCTCAGACCTTTCTTCCTTTCACCCAGAAAGGTCACAAGCTGCTGCCCCCTGTCATGCCAGTTTTAGCTGCTCACACATCGTGCTCGAAAACTGATCTCTGGGGTGAGAGCGTAAGAGTTGTTTCAGGAGAGTTTTCACAGGCAAACTAAAGATGGTATTACAGTCCTGGACTGGAAAGAGGTCATTTTTCTGACCCCCATGGTTAGGTCGGTTTTACGGCTGAAGCCTCTATAACATAAAAACTTGTTACAAACCTCTACTTACCTACAATGGAAGCAGAGGCTTAGTTTAGGAAACTGGCACGCTACTCCAGAGCCCGGTGCTCCTGTATGCTTATTCCTCCTTCCAGCCATACAGCAATCATAGGCATTTTCCTTATAAGCTTTAGCTCATCCATTTCTAATGCCGGTTCAATGACCTCTAGAGTAACTGGGTGACAGATAACCAGCTTTTATTCCTAGCTGCTAATGTGATGTACATCCCACCAATTGCCCTTCTCTTAGGAGAAGGATCAGGCCTCAAGAGCAGGTAGGATCAGGTCTCAGAGAAGCTTACAGCAATCAGAGGCTTAGCTGCTTTCACCAGTAGAAGGGTTGTTTACCAACATGGAACCTGAACACAGCTGCGAAGCAGGAACCGAGAGCGCACGGACCTCACAGAAGGAGTCAGACACTTCACAGCTTTGTCTGTGTGCATTATGGGCTTAGCCTTCCCCTCAGGGAAAGCATTGTGAGACCTGCTGCACGGGTGAAATAGAAAGAATAACAAGGGCAGAACAAACCTGCAGCCCTTTGGGCCACAGCTTTAGCAAGAAACAGCCAGCTCGGTGGGACAGACTGAGCGCTCACGCTGAGGAGCTGGCAGTCTCTCTTTTACACTGTCTTCACACTGTTTTAAACTGCAGTGAATCGGGCCCCACAGGTACGCAACGGAGAGGACTAAGGGAGGGCAGTGATAGACTGGGAAAGCAAAGTTCTCTCAATTTTACACTCGGTCACCCAGCTTTATCTAGAGACAAGAGGAAATCTCATTCCATGTAATTCACTTATCCGCAGCACTCAGAAGGGAAATCATTGCAGTGCTGTTTGTGGGAAGGGCGAGAGGCATGCTTTTCCAGCAGCAGCAAAGGACACGATGCGTCTCCCAGCACAATCACATCCCTAAAGCTATTAGGAGCCCCTAGGCTCGAAGAAAAGACGCACCAGAGCATCCAAAACGTGCTTCCCAAAGGAGTCCCTTTCCACTTTACTAGCTCCCTCCTATTCTTGCTGCCTAACAGTTCATAAAAAAACCCAGCTGCTTGCAGGAGAACACTTTTGTACTCTTAATTGAGCTGCAGGTGGACAGAACTAAGGCTTATGTCCTGCCCACTTCAGGTAAGGCTGCTACATCCTCCAAGGGACTGGCAGTAAGAAAATCTATTTGCACCTTGCAGCCACTCCTCCCCATTTAAATTGTCATCACCTGCTTGACCTTATCCACTTTTATTTGTTCTGAAATTAGTTTCCTAAATCCATCTCTTTTTCCTAAAGAAAAACAAACAGACTTCGGAATAGAAATAGAGGAGGCAGCATCTGAAAAATCCAGTACCATTGCTGGGTAAGAATAATATTACGTGTTATGTCCCCCTCCAAACAAAAAAGATGAATGTGTGCAGAGGGAAGGGAAAGGTCTGAATCACACAAAAGGCAAAATTTTTGTTTATTGTCTGCTCACACAGCACTAAGCAATAAAACATACTACTTGACAAATAATGCAAATGCTTCCTATAATCTTATATGCACGTATATGCAGCATTTTTAGGTTTCTGTGTAAACAGAACAATTTGTGATCACACCTCAAAGAGAACTTACTGCAGCATGTGTGTGAATACATAGACATAGGCATGAAGCTCAACGTATAAGGAAATCAGATGCATTCCTTGTAAGAATTTGGGAAGTAACTCCACTACCACAGCCACCCAGGCAAACATCTGCAGCCCCTCCGAGCCTCCGTGGCTCCAGGGTCAAAGAGGTGCACAGAGAGGGAGGCAGTTACCACAGTGGGACTTTGGATGCTTTCACTTTGAGACCCATATTTTACAAAACATGCAGTGGAGCAGTGGGTTAAAACTTCAAAAGCTTATCTGAACAGAAAGAAGATCAGTCCTATGCAAAAAAGACCCAACTGAAGCAGAGAAAGCCTGGAGTAGATTCATACTGCAGTAGCTCATCTGTGGTAGCCACCCAAGTGCACCTCAGTTTCAGGATCACATCTTTCTTTTTCAGGATCATGGTTTCTTACCTTAGTTTCAGGATCACATCTACAACGAGGTAAATGCAAGCAAAAAAAAACCCTGCCACAGAGCAGTTAACACACAGCAAATCTACGGCATAGCTTACTGCACAGCGATTCGTTTCTGTTGACGTACTGCATAGCCAGCTCAAGCAGATGCAAGAATTGAAAATATGAAAAGATGTGTGCTTATACAGCCAACTTGTGAAATTGTCTTGTTCGTGGTAAATATTGAGTTTCCAAGGTACCTCTCTGCCTACAGAACTGCAGTCATTCTGTGAGGCAGAGCCACGTAGATGTCACAGAGGACACATGTTTTGATCTCTTCAACTGAGACCTTTTTACCTTTTTTTTTCTATTTTAATGTAAAGTAGAAACATTTTAGATTGAAAGGGCATGAAAAAGTCAAATAAAACAATCACTAGTTCAGTTATATTGTCCAAAGGAGGGAAATACGGCAAATAAACACATGACAAGATAGGAAACAGTGGGAATTAGCTTTAAAAAAAAAAGCTTCCTGGATTTAGTTATCTGAGATATCTTTTGTTTATTTCAATAGTTCATTTTGTTTCTGAACTGCCTGTTTGTGTGAATAAAATCTTCACCTTGGGGATCTACTACTACAGATTTTTTGCATAGCAAGTGGGATTTTCAAAACACTTTAGCATTAATTCAGTTGTATTTCCCCCTGAAGTCAGGAAGTGGCATTTTATCATCAATGGCAATGAAAAGAAAATAAAGCTGATCTAGAGTGCTTCTAAAAATCACCTTCCCACACATCATTTTCCTCTTCTGACGGTGTTCACCTGTGAATGTGCATGTACCAAACATGCTGAGGTGCTTAGGAATTTGCAAAGAAAAAGTAACATTTGTGGCTCAGGTCCATGTTGAAAATACATTTCACGGAGAAAATAAATATAGGAGTTGTACACAAACCCAAAAGAAATGAAGAGTTTTTGTTCAGAACTACAGAAAGTGACTCCATATGAAAAGCTAAAGTAGCTAACGTAGTCTGATCCAAGACGGACTATTTAAGGATAATAGGATAAAATGAAACCAGAAGACATTTAGTCTGAATGAAGGCAAACTTCCCCCTCACTGAAATTTATAAGCTCTTTTTTACAAGAGGGAGTAAACCAAACACAGTTCTGTCCAGTTTGACAGTTGCATCCAAAGAGAGCGGCACAACATTTATTGTCTGTAGTTACAATTCTGCATCACCAAACAACCCACTGTGGCTTGCAGGAGCCCGAGTTGCTTTAAACTAGCCAGCTGCTTGCAGAGGAGATGTGATGCTGAGCAGCACAAAGTAAAGGAATATTATGAATGATGGTAAATTCCTTATTTAATATCTGAGAAAGCTGGTACAGAAAAGGGAAATGATGTGTCCAACAGTCTGAACTAGATCCCAGGACCACTGTTTTTTATTCTGCTCCCAGTAATGAGCAGGGCGTTTGCTCCTGTCAGACTTGCATGGACAGGCTGGTACTGGGGTACTGTGATTTTTAATTGCTGCATTCCTGGGCCTGACACAGTGGAGGAGAGGCAAGGGACAGGATAAAGCAGTTTCTAGGCTTGTGCCTGAGAAGAACAACTCAGCTTTGTTGCAGTGTGCTCCTGCCCCAATCCCCCACAGCTCTGTTTGCGCAGGCAGCATCCTGGGGGGATGGTTACTTCTCATTGCCAGCTCTCGTTATGCTGCCTGAGCAGCACCGGGGGCTGAGGTACGATGGCGAGTTGTACTTGTCATCAACATCGATGCAGGACGAGGAAAAGCCCCTGCCACTCTGACCGCACAGGTCTGAGGCAGCAAAGACCCAGCCCGACACGCTGATTTGTGCATTAGCAGTGTCCGTGTGTCTGCAGCAGCAGCCACCGAGCCAGCCCACGGCGCTGGGGCTTGTTTGACAACGTGTCCTTGTGATACAAGCTCTGCATTGGAATAGGGCACCTCTGAGGCAAAAAGGACAAGCTGGAAACACATTTTAGCTCTCCCATTGCAGATCTAAGCCTGGGATTGAGAGTGGGGAAAAGCAGGAAGCATTTCCTGACACCCCAAAAGAAAAACCCAAGTGCCTTGGTGTCCGGTGAGCCACGGTCAGCGGCGCACAACATCGGGACATGCTGTTGGGAGGCAGGTTAGGGAAAGGGGAAAAGAAGCTGGAGGGATGTTTGCTGGTGTTGCAAGCATCTCCTGGGCATGTGTGTGCGTGTTTGCATTTTCCTCTCTGCTGTGAGGAGAGCAGACACTGCCCCATCTCTCTCCCTCCCTCTGATCATGCAATATTCATCAGCTTCCTTTCCCCTTCTGCCTGTGGAGATGTTGGGCTCCAACAGCAGCAGCATGATGACACGCTCCTCCAGCACCGAGGCCTGCCAACCACTTGCTCCATAGCATACGAAAGGGAGACAAAAACTGAGGGGACTGGGAAAAGCCCAGACTTTGAAGGCATCCTTCATTTGAAGGACATCTTATGCACTGGGGCTCCTGGAGCACCTCTCCTCCGTGGCCTTGTGCCAGGTTTCTCACATGGGCTGCTGCCCCAGTTTTATCCCGACTGGGCGCAGACCATGGGCATGCAGAGTTGCACTGGACAGCCCTGCCGGCACCACTGGAACTGCTCTGGGATTTAACCCGTCTGTCTGAGGCTGCAGGCAGCAGTGGCATGAAAGGGCATGGCTCCCAACTCATTTGCTCCACATCTTCACCAACAAAGAAAGGTAGAGATTTTCCTTGGGCCTGCCAACATGTGTGCTTGCTAAAGCAGAGCAAAGGGGGTTTTTTGCCCTTTGGTTTTTGCAGTGGGACAAACCTGCCGAAGCTAGACTGATGCCTTTGCCTGGCGTTGCTGAGTTGTGAAAGTGCTGTATTTTTATTGCTTTCCTTTTTGGCATACTCATGTGCATTATTACAATGAGGTTAAAAAATCCTTTCACAAAGCTATTTTTGACTCCATGTGTGTGTGTGCAAGCGCATGTAGACAGACAAACTCAAACCTGGGGTTGCTCATCCTCTCCCATTTCCTCCTCCCCATGGCATCTGTTTTCCCTCTTACTAAGGCAGGAAGATATTAATTTTTTGCTCTGCTAGTCAGAAGATTAGAAGTATTAAGATGTATGCAGCATAACAGTGTTTATTTAGTTTTTTTTTTTTTTTATCTGAAGGCCAAAGAGAACTTAATTTAATTGGTGTGAAGATAAAATGGGGCTGCATTTACAAACAGGTTATCTTTCTACTGTCAACTCATCTCGCCTGCTCTGTCAATTGGTTGAATTTAATTGTTCCAGGCCTCCTGGTTTTATAAAGCTCTTCCTCTCCTCTCATTCCCGATTACCCTGCCTCTGCATAATATATTCTCTTCGCAGGTGACTGCGAGTCTGTAGGAAAGCCTTGAAGGAGCGCAAGATTAAAAAATGACATGTTAGGCAAAGTTGGAAAAGCCCAGGGCCAAATACTTGCATGTACTATACTAATATTTAACTTAGAAGGTATAGCAGACTCTCCATCTGCAGCTATCATGTCTTGAGACTGGATATTTTTCCAAGAGCTGTGTACAATTTTAAATGATTGAGGGGAGAGGTGATGGGTTTTAAGATTGCCTGTTTTTTGAACATGGTGAGATGAGATGGACCGCAATGGTCCATCCTGGCCCTAACTCTGTGATGCTGTGGGTAGAGAAGCGTAGCCAACATGCAAGCAGTTAGATCTCCAGCAGAAAACCCACTCTGGCATGACTAAGTGACAGAAATGCTGAAAACTCTTTTTAGTCTAAATTCCCTTGAGCATTTGATACAACCTGCAGAGTGGATTGAATTCTGTCTCCGCTGTCTGTAGCGGAGTCACGGCAGCACAGAGGTGAGTGTGCGCCGTTTCACAGGTAGGTTTCGCAGCCCGGCCTGACCTCTGTGTTGCAGCAGCCACAAGCGAGCAGTGTGTGAGCCGGCAAACGCATATCTAATTCAGGTGCAGCTGTAGGAGCTACCGCCACATCTCGATTAAAATTAGATTAGCCCACCCTACATTGGGTAGGCTTCAGCCAACTCACATATGCTTCGGAGAACTATTTCCCCAGCCTCTCTTTTAGCCAGCAGCACCACCATTACCATGTTTGTCAGCACTTTTCAAAGGTTTGTCTACATTTTTAATGACTGTACCCACACCATCCAAGGGGAGATGCAGCCTGGGCTGGCACATGACTTCTTCAAGTCTTCAGGTGAAATAAAATAACTCACCAAAGGACTTTTTAAGGCCTGGGTGGGCTCGTACATACTAGTAAGCCAAACAGGTACTTTGAACTGTATTTTAAATGTACTGCAGTCACAACACAGACAGAATAGCAGCACACTGGGACTTCCTCTCTGCTCTCCTCCCTGTACTTGCATTTTAAAATCATCGTATCAGTTTGCTCCTCAAATCTTGCTTGGGGCACTGGAATACATCCATGATCTCACAAGCAGTTACACCTTAGGTTGATTCTAACATTAGACGTTGATTTCACCACCCCGTGGTCCTGATCAGTACTGTCCCCATACTCAAAGCTTGACGCTTGAGCAGCTTTCATGCTCCTTCTCTTCTTCTATTGTTCCATTGCTACCACAAAGACAACAGATGTTCACGAACAGGGTCTTACCTTGCAGCGAAGAGTGAAGGCAATATTCAACATTTAAATGGGATTGGTGGCTGAGAGAGGCGTGAAAGCTGAAAAAATCCAATGTGTTAGTGAATGTCAAATGTGATAGATAGAGCCTGAACTAGTCCAAGCAATTCTTAAGTGTTCAGCAATACTCTGCTTATGAGCATGCAGTATCTTGATCTCCGTCTCTCAAACTGAAATGAAGATGTATGCTGTGTGCCTTTCTGATCCACTTGACTCACCTTACCTGGGATTATTTATCACAAGGAATGTACCTGGAATCTGCTGTGACAGTAAAATTCCTCTTTCTCTTCCTTTTCTCTTTTTCCTTCTCTTCCTAATTCAAGTTAGCCCAAATGAGATCAGATGAGTCCTGCCTGGATTCCCCTGGTGATTCAGCCATGTCACCAGCACAATGCAGAGACTGGTGAGTCAGCGGGAAATTAAAAGGTATAATTCACCCACCCTTTTTCTTACCACCCCTGTCTCCCAACCCTCCTTTGCCCGCGAAGAAGATACAGCTCTCTCAAGAAATCCACTAAGTGGCAGAGTTGTTCTCCCCACTGTCAAAAAAAAAAAAAAAAGATTAAATCCATCTCAGACGTAAGCAGAGGGGAAAGGAAGAAGCATAGAACTAAATACGTCCCTCCAAAACATAGCCACTTTTATCATGCAACTTCACATTTGCTGTAATGAAGGCGCAATGTAGCACTAAAAGAGAAAACCTGATGATTTGCTTCCACCCTAAAGATGGAAAAGACTTCAGAACATCATAGTACAAGGATACAGAAGATAATCCTCTCCTGTTGCAGGCACTATGTTAGATAAACACCTTTCTCAACTGGTCAAACAACACCCTAAATGCAGTTAGAGCATTTGCCTCCACTGTAGCAGGAGGAGTCAAGCCCTAATCCCAACAGAGTGGGGGCAGAGAGAAAGAGGGAGAAGTCTTGAGATGTCTCTCAAGCACAAGAAGCCTCAAGCATGCTCTCAAGGTGTGGGAGTGCTCACCCATCAGTAGGGGGTCATGGACATTCCTCATGCCTCCTTCCACCTTTGTCAGCGTACGCCTCATCTATACCAGCTGTCCAGGCTGTTCTAGAGCCCCGTTCCTCTGGTGGTTAGTCACTCTCCTCTAATTTTCTGCCTATTTTTATTCATGGCCAGTTTATACCCATTTGCTCTTGTGCCAACATCGCCTTTTAGCTTAAATAGTTCTTCTCCCTCCTTGACGTTTATCCCTTTAACGTGTTTATAGAGAATAATCATATCCCTTCTCAGCCTTTGTTTTGTTAGACAAGTGAAGCACTTTTGTAGTCTTCTCACATACGACAGGCTCTCCATTCTCCTGGACACCCCCACAGACTCCTTTAGCATCCGTCCTGCTGGAGCTCATCTAGCCACGTGACTGATTGGTGCTGAAGACGATGTTCCAGATAATGCTTCAGCAAAGCCTCATACAATGACATTAGATATTCCCTGTCTGTCTCAGAAATCCTTCTCATCCTAAGATTGCATTTGCTTGTTTCTCACCTGCATCCCAGAGGTGTCTCACAGTTGTACTGGCTGATCACAGGATGACTAATACCTTGGTCCTTTCCCCCTTCTGTCATTTCCAATTTATGAATTTATTTATTCTGGCACATAGCAGAAATTCTCATGTTAATCCCAAGAATGTAACCTTTCACTCTGCACTATCTAATTTCATCCTGTTTCTATTATCCTCAAGGTCATCCAGTGCTTCCTTCATGATACCTGTTTTGTCTTGAAAGTCCCTCAGTTTTGTTTCATCAGCTAATTTCATCAGCACACTTCTTTGCAGTTTTATTCCTAATCCCTGTCTTGTCCAGCCTTCGGTAGTAATTTCCCACGTGGTATCACCTTCCTGAAGTCCAAAATAAATGAGATTTGACACAGTTTCTTTCTCTCTAGAAAGCTGGTTCTCTTTCCCAAGGAAAATACCTGGTTAGTTTGGCAAACCTGCACTGCATTCAGCCTGCTTACCTCCCTGCTTGTAGATATTTTTACCTTCACAGCTTCCTTTGGTTTGCTTTAAAATGGGCCTACATAGATATAGACATCTGCACACTGTTAAAAAGGAGAATAATTTAAAAAGCACCAAATAACTGAAAACAGACCAAAAAATAGTTTCAAGCTGAATCAAGGTATTTTTCTCATTCTTCTCTCTTTTTTTTTTTTTGTTGTTAATGTATCACCCCTCTTCCCTACCCCCTCAAATCTGAGAAATTCTTATTATGATTCAACCCAAGTGAATAATTTCCCGTTCCTCTCTAAATTATACTACACTTTGTTAGCCTGACACTGCTGTAAAACCTTAGGAGTTTCACAAAGGGGCCCTTGAGCAGATACACATTGCTCATCCAGAGGGCTGCTAGAAAGGGCCATGTTTGAGGTGTGGGCATTGTTGGTTAGGAAAGGGCGGAGGGGGGTGGGTTATCTGCATACAGCAGGTACTGCCATCTCCTTTGAAACAGTGGGAATCCACATGCTTCATGTGAGCCAGGACTGTGTTCTCACCAATAATGACTTGCATTAATAACGTTGTCAAACCCCCAAGTGCTGGTGGCCTCTTTCCAGGTGTTAGTGGCTGAATTCAAAAGGGCTGATTCACATAAGGCCTGGTAAATAAAAACAAAAATCAAGAGGCTTATCGGAAGCTTTACCAACTCTTTTCAGCAACATCATTAAGCTAGCCAAAGGAAAATGTTTAAAATCCTAGCCACCACCAGAGACATGTAAAATCAGCTGGACGACACAGAGGCAAATAGGCTACAAAGACCAAGTGTATGTGGCCTGGTAGGGAGCAACAGGATGAAACAGCTTAACCCTAAAACTAGTGCTCCCATAAATTAATTAATTTAACAAACCCTAAATTCCAGGCAAGGTGTGAGGATATGCTCTCCTGGGCGGCAAGGACTGCAGGGTGAACCTGCAGCCTAACCTCTGCACCCTTGTGTGGTCTACCAGCACAACCTCTCCCCATGCTGCCATCCCAAAGATCCTAAGGCATTCCCTACCAGAAGCGGTGACTGATGAAAGATGATCCTGGTCATCTGCAAACAGCACCTATTTCTGCTTAACTTTATCCTGATTTTCTTTGGATCGTGTGATCATACTGTCTGTACATGAGTCTCTCCTAATAGCCATTGAGACAATCGGCCAGTTTCAGCCCAGTTTGGCAGAGGAGCACAAGTCTCAACTCTGAACAGTTTTGTGCAAAAAGCCAGACAGGTAGAGGAGGGCCTTTTAATGTCTTTATGGACAAAAGAGCTGTCATGTGTCCTTGCCACTTAACAAACACTGGAAGACCTACGTGGGGGCTCAGACTTGAGACACAAATCTGCAAGAGACTAAGATTCTCTAAGTTTCACAGAACTAAGGTTTACATTAGGCATTCAGGTCTCATCTGCCCTGGAAAGCTGAAGAAGTGGATGAATTACATCTTTATATGAGACAATAAAGCAAAATTCAAATGACGGCAATAAAGAAAGAATTTTTGGGCAGGGGTGAGACTCTCAATGAACCCCAATTCATTACGCCTGCCCTTTTATACCATCTATAGGTATAGTTCTATGTTGGATGTTATCGGACAGGGAGCACAGGAGCCACGTGACATCCATTACATTTTTTTCACAAGCTCTCGTATAAAAGATGCATTGTGTTGCCCCAGATTTTACTGTTGAGATACTGGATGGGAAAGTGCTGAAGAAGTTGCCATAAGTTTGTTCTCTAGACTGCAGCCTTCATGACATAGACGTTTCTCTTGACCTGAAGTAAAGCCTTTTCTTACCTCCCAGCTTCAGCCTGTTTCTGTCGTCCACACAGCCAGGACGTACTTTAGACACTCTACTGTTGAGAGAAAGAAATGTCCCTGTATCCCTGCTGTGAGCTATAAGGATAACTTCTGGAGTCAAATGAAAACAAATGAGCCTTGATTTACCTAAACGCTACCCTGTGCTCTGCTAGTTCTTCTAGGCTTCATACAAACATTTTTTTTACATGCCCTTTTTACTAAACAAGTATTGACAAAATCACATTTAATTTCAGGAGCTAATTAACATCTTGGTAACAGGAAAACCTTTCTTAAAGAATTCACATCCATATCCTGCAATGCTTACAGTAAACATCCTTGAGGTTTTTCTCTACTGAAATGGAGCAACACTAGCCAAAACACCTCTGACATTTCCAAGTATTTGCTCACACTCGCATATACATTGCTTTAATGCTGTAAAAAACAGAACAGCCCCTTAAGGCAGGATCGTTTCTATTTGCATACAAGTAATAGTCCAGTTTGACTAAGCTACACAGCTTTCCAGCACTTTTACGTTAGTGTGACTGCATCCACACTAAGGGTGGCTGATAAAACAGCATAAAATCACTTTTCTAAATGAACAGTTAGAAATGGACACAGAATTTGCATAGAGATAGCAAGCTAGGGAGAGATGAAACCCTTCTCCCCTTTGGGTTATCTTCGTACAGCAAGAAAATGAAAATTGGTGCTAATGTTTGTACAATTCTATAGGCATATGAAGTGGTATAAAAGGATTACCAATAAGTCAGGTATCAGTGTTAATATTACAGCACATAAATAAAAAAACATTGTGGATTCAGATGCAGTGTAAAGCAAGAGGGTCGTCATGAGTGTCAAAGTAGAGAGACACTCATTGGAGTGAAGTTGGAGTCTGTCTCTACCCTGACAATTTCCTTCCTTATTCAAAGCGATTGTTTCTGCCTCTCATTTGCATAAGCACTTTGCTCATTAACATGCTGTAAAAGGAAAAATGAGCTGGGGGTGGGGAGAAGGAATGGGCCACTGATAGAATAAAAAACATTTTAAACCAAGGAAGCAAGAAGGTCACATCATCCCCAGGATGATAAGAGCTGAGGTCAATGAAGGCCATGGTGCCTTGCTGTCAAAATCACTCAGAAAAAGGAGCTGGAGCTGGCACTCATTCCTCACTCTTCTATATACACATGACTATCTCCCCTCTCCAGTTCTCCTTCCCTTTCCTGCCCCCTCCCACCACTTTCTCTCCTTGCTGCTGCCTCTTTTAAGCCAGAGCTGTCTGGGCGAATTCTGCTCTCATCCCAGCTGGTTTCCATGTGCCGAGTCCATTTTCATCTACCCCAGCAGAAAAAGAACCAGCCTTCCGGGTTCACTCGCAACTGCCCTTGGGGGACAAACCAACAGCTGATGTAGAGCGGACCTGAGGATCCACCCCTAAAATAGCCGCCGGGGCGGGGCACAGAAGAGGCAGTTCCGTCTGGACCAGCAGCTCTGCTGTGGTATGTGTTAAGATTTGCGCTGGATTTGTGACAGCCGTGGCAAGCGCGCCCAAGGGGGTGGAAGGCAACAGAAGCTTCTGCCTGATGCTGCAGGCAGGACACATGGACAGCCCACGCTCTCAGCCGGCGGATGTTGGCTCATGTCACTGGCTCGAGACAACATCTGGCTTCCTCACTCTTGCTCCTTCCCACTGGCTCTCTCCTGTTACAAGGACAGTTTGCTGCTAACATGGCTTCAGCCCAGGAAATAACTCCATTTTCAGTGCTGGCCAGGCTCAGACTGAACAGCAAGGGGGCAATAGAAGGAAGAAAAAAAAAAAAAAAGAACAGGAATAAACAGAGAAGTGGGATGAAGCACTACATAGTGCCATGGATAACAAAGTTGAAAGGGACATTACAAGATCATAGTCCTTTCCAATGTCCTAACCATTCTCAACATACTTGTCTAACTATGTTCTTAAGAAAACACTAATGGTGGAGACTGCTTCCGCCCTACATGATCTGCTCCAGGGAGTTTCTGCCCTTACCATTGGAGAATCTATTCCAGTGAATCTCTTTTGTAATAAAAACCCACTAATTTTTTTCCTTATTGACAGGACAAGGAGAAGACAGTTGCCTTTGGTTTTGCAGCAGCTTTCAGCATTTTGGAGGCTATTTTCACCAGTGCTAACTGTAGCGGAGACAGGACGCAGACATAATCGGTCATGTAAGTGCAACTGACAGCAAATACTTGAGACAGGAAAACACATTCGTGTATCGTTTATATTAGACTATGGGGAAAAAAGTGGGTACCATGTGTTAACTGGTAAGAAACAACTCATACCCACCTCGTGTGTTTTTGCACTGTAAATGATGCAAATGGAGGAACTATTGATGGGGAGCTAAACCAGGGAGCCTAAACCTCCTGTGGTCTCTCTCCTCTGCCTTTCCTACACCTTTTGGGTCCATTATTCTGTTGCTGGAACTTGTCAGGTAACACAGGTCAGGTGAAGGCTCTTGTTCTAATATCTCAGCAGTCTTTCAGTAGTCAGTATAGGCATGAGAAAAGATCCCCCTTCAATTACCATCAGTGTCCACAGAAGCAGCATCTCCTACAACCCAGCAAAAGTGTCCAATACAGGGTGACTTCCAAACTGTATGAATAAAGGTTTCCTGTCATACTCAGAAACATGTCATTTCAATTTATGAGTTTGGAAAGAATTAAAGGAAGATGGCTCCCATCTTTGTGAGAGACACTATTAGACTAAGCACAGTAGTGATGGTTCCCACCTCTATGAACTTTATGTGCTAGAGCAAAACATAATTGGTTCAGTGGTCAGTATGATCTATACGCTTTCCCAACCTTGCAGCTTAGAGCCCAGCCAGATCGCCATGCACAGAAATGGTGATTTGGCCTTTCACTAATTAACATAGCTAGTCCACACCAGGTGTGAAATAATGGAAAAATCTCCACTCACTGCATGCCTTGGTTTAACTACACTCTGTTGTAGATGTGATTACATCATTATTGCATCACTGAAGGTATAATAACAGCACATACAAACATGCTCATGCTAGCTTTCAATGAACGATGAAGCCAGTGCAAAGTGGAGCTCATTGAGAGCCAAGGACCCCCCAAAATACCAAAGTGTTTAGATGGCAGCACTGAAGGCTATGCTATACCGTGGCTGTTGGTACAAAAGACACTTTGGTAATGAGCAGAGCTAACCATGCAGCTGCCAGATCTCTGTGGAGACACAGTAACCCTCCAACTTTCAGGTAAACTCATGCAAGCTCTCGTGGCCTTGGGAAATGATGCACAGGCCGCTTAATTCAGCAAAGCTCCACTGCACTCCATCGAGTTGCGTTATTTGCAGCACAAACCCAGCCTGTGCTGGAGAACCAAAGCCAGATATTTATTGAACAATGTGAAGGAAGAGTATCATCCTACAGTAGGCAGAGAATTACTTCATTTCTATAGGGCACATTATTATGCAAATAATCATCTTTGCTGTCATAAAACTTGATAGATCAGGACATAAAATTTAGGAGGTGATGAGCTTAGCATGCTATTCTCTGTAAGTGCAGGTGTAGCAAGTGTGCCTGTGGTTTGTCAAGGCCATGGGAACTGTGCTCCTCATGCCTCCACAAGAGGTTTTCAGTACTGCCCTGCAGCTTTGCTTTTTAGGCACAGTCTGTTTTGTTTTGCAAAGGGTCAGCAGCACACTATGCTCACAACAGCAGCCTTCAGGCAGCTCATCACCACGGTGCTGCTGACGTTTCAGTGCGGCGTGCTTTAAAGCTAAGAAAGTATTTTTATGGGGTGTTAATAGTCCCACACAGTTGACTTCCCGGGTGACCCAGGCAAGGTGTAGCAAATGAACTGAGTTGTTTTACTAGACACCACCAATTGTGATAGAGACAGTGTCTAAATCTTCAGAAGCGTTCGATTGGAGAGAAATCTTATTTGGCATGTAGTCAATAGCCCAGTGAAAGAATAGAGTGTTGTCCAGCAACGTCCCCAGAGGTATCTGGCACATTTAACAGAGGCTGGGGATAATAAAAAAAATCCCCAACTTGGATTTTCAGAATGCTAATCAGGTTTACATTTCACTGGAGGAAAACAATACTTTCTGTTTTTGTCTATTTCCCAAGGCTGTTGAGACACCCAGAATCTGTCAACTAGGCACAACAAATAAATTGAGAAGTGTGATATTGCAGAGGAACGATCTTATCCTACGTTGGTGAGAAAAGCCACCATAAAAGGGATTAGACAAACTCTTCAAGTGGAGCTGAACAATATGGAGTATCTGTTCAGTGGGTTGAACAATGTCTGACACAGGTAGTCCATAAATTGTCAATCCCTGGGGGATAGAAGCACATCCCAAATAAATAATTTCTCTATACTTGCCTGTTTCGCATACGCTTCCTGGAAAAGGAACTGGTACTGGCTACTGGCTTATTTATCTGATTTTTTCTATTTAAACATATTTTATTTTAAGTTGTAGTGTTTCAAGTTGTTCCATTTCAGGTCCTTAGTTGTGCCTAAATGAATGATTGTTGTTCCTTGAAAAGAAGTTTCCTCAACAGTCTCTGTTTTATTGATAGATTAGATGTGCCTCCAAAATAATGGCATCACTCTCTTTCATGGCTTTCTCAAATACCTGGATCAAGTCACAACAACATACTTAGTGATGTTCCCAGGGGGTAACAGCTTTAAAGTTTGTAGAGTTGGTACCAGCTTCCAAAGACTATTGTACACATACACATAAACTCTTGCCTGGGCCATATCTCTCATTTCCCCTCGTGTCCACTTCACCCTCAGGTTTGAGGCTGGCTGTAGCCAGTGTGCAATGAAGATCTGCTCCAGATCTCCAACACCTCCCGACTGCAGCCCTGAGGAAATGGCAACCAGGTGCCTACGACAGCAAGGAGCAGATCTCACAGCAAAACATTCCCAACAGAGCTTATAGTCAGGCTCACGCGGGCACTTTACTAATCGATGGACTGGCAGCACTATAGGGTTTCAAGCTGTAAAAAAAATCACTGTGCAAGCTTGGATGGAAAGAGAGGGGGGGCATCTACCAGCCACAACAGAGCTGTGTGCAGAGGAGCTGTAAAAAAAGGGACGGAGCAGCTGGAGAGCGTGCCCAGAGGAAGGGCAGGCAGTGAAATAACACATGAAGGGAAAGACAGCCTTGCCCTGCCTTTGAATACAGTGTGCCATCCTCTAAGTCCAAGGGTTAAAAATACAGGCACAGCTGCAATCATGCACTTCCTGAGCAGTGTTCAGTATAAAAATGGAAGCAGGAGTCGAGGAATTTGAGGCAATTTCCTGGAATCCCTCAGGAAAGATTGAATTTAGCTTGGCTGACTTGCCCCCTGCTGAGAAAAAATTATTCTTCTCTCAGAATAATAATACTAATTATTATTATTATGACTGCTTACATAATAGCATTACCTTTCAGTCACCACCAAAATCCAAAACTTGTCATGCTGCACATTTTATCCACAGTGAAAATCCTTTTCCATCTCTATGGGACATGATGGGATAGGAGAAAACTTACGACTCATCATGCAAGAGAGGTAGTACAGCCAGTCATGGAAATCTCTTCCCAGTGCAATTACCTATCTTCTCAGGTCTTATGTCTGTTGGCTGGGCAAACTCCAAGCTGCACTGAATTATTTTTCGCCTCCTTACTCACTGAGCCATCAAGTTGAAGGAAATGCATAAGGCTACGGCAAGCTTTCGGTTTATCTCTCCATTAATTCCACTCTTTCATTACCCTGCACCATGAAGTTAGCAGTAATGGGTTTAGTTTTGGCCTAACGTGAAGAGGGCGTAAGGAGGTGCTGAAGGCACAGAGAAATACCCACTATGAAATCTAGTAAAGTGCTTTGAGTTACCAGGTTTGGCTCTGTTACTCATTTTTAGTAGAGGATAGAGTCCCCTCAGCTGGGACATGGAAACTGGTCATCGGTATCCTTATGCTCCAAACGCTGCACAGGAAAAGCTTTATTGAAGCTATCTGACTTTACGCTGAAACAGATAAGGAGTGCACATGAGCTCTGCTGCATAAACTCTGAATAACAGCTGGAAGCTGTTATAGCTCTAACCTTCTAGGGCGGATACATTAGAGATCTTCCTCTCAACTTTGAAACACCTGGACTTTCAGCCGAGTAGTTCTGAGTCTTGTGATGCTATGGGTTTAGCAAAAAAGTCTGTGGGAGCTTCCAATATTAACTGAAGCTGTTTGCTCACCAACAGTGTATGATGTGCATTACACATGACAGACAGCAGGGCCTGAAGACATAGAGCTATAAGAATCGATAACAGTCCAGACATTGAAAAAGCATGCAGACCCTGAAGAAGTTAAAAAAAAATAAATCCCACTGGTTCCATTTTTATGCTCCCTGGGGGGGTCCTCTCCATTTTTAATTTCTGGTGTGCTTTGTTGCTGGCTAGAGGTGCCACAAGGCATCCAAGACACTAATCTTTCTAATAAAATATTTCCTTCTGGATACAGAAAGTGCCAGCACTTTAAAAAAAGAGAGAAACAGAGCAATCTCAAAATCAACTTGCAACCGATAAGAATAGAAAGGTCAAGTTCTTCTCGGCATAGACGATTATTTGCTTTCATATTCACATCTCATCGCGTCGCATCAAGAATAAAAAGTGAAAAACTAGTCTCACGGATCAACAAGCATCACCCGCCATGGAAGAAAGTTCTGGGATGGGGGTCCAAGTCTGTGAGCAAAGACAATTGGGTTACCCGACTGCATCCGTCACTGACTCGTAAATCACCTTCTCTAGCAACGTCCTGAGTTTCCAGGCGTTGAGGCAGAGACAGCTATGCTTAGCAAGATTGTGAGGCAAATACTAGTTGCAGGAAGCAGAACCAAGAGCTTCAGGTGTCTTCAGCATCCAACTCCGTCAAGCAATACACAGACAAAACCTCGGTGGCCTTTTATAACTTTTGGGAAAGGTGTAGTTAAGCAGCACCGGTCAACGAAAAAGACAGGAGGAGCAGCAAACTGGTTAGATCACAAGTCCTCGCAAGGCTCAAGGAAGTGGCTCCGTGAGTTATCAGATTCTGAGTTTTGCCCAAGGCTTCCAATTTCAAATGGAAACTACGGAGTGCAATTTTTCTGGAAATCAGATCCAGAGTGCCTCAAATTAGAGATGTAGTGCCTCCACCCACCCGCCACCTCTAAATGAAAATGTCAGCCTTAATTCATGAACGGTTTTTAAATCCTTTGATGGAAAGGACTTGAAAAGCGGCGGGTATTATCACCAGTGCTCAGTGCTGGTATCAGGCATGTGGCTATTTTACGAGCACGTCATGCTCTCCCCCGTCCTCCCACCCTGGAAAGTTATAATGTATCTCTGGGGCAGGTTGATATTTGCACTTTGTTGACACCCAATAAATAATAATCCAAATATTTGCACACATGGAATATTTTGTGACATTATAGAGCTGACAGACCCTGATTATTCGGGAGCTGCTTTGTGCGCAGAGCTCCCATTGGTTTCAAAGTAAGTGCGGAGTTCAGAACAGCTGCAGAGTAAGACCCATGACATTTATGTTTATGAAATAGGAGAGACCTTATCATTTGCTGGTTCTGTAGTCACAAAGCCAGAATAGCTGATGAGGGGCCTTTGCTGGTATCTTCAGTATAATCACAATGTACACAACCGAGGTGTCTTGGCAAGTGGTAAGTGAGCTAAGGAAAACAAAGGGAGATTAGCACAGGGTGCTGCAGGGCAGGAGGGGGGGCACTGGCAGAGCTGGGGTGGGGGGCAGCCCCTGGGGGAGCTGCAGGGGCTGGGGGGACCTGAGGGGACGCTGGTGGCGTTGGCACGGGGACCCCCGGGCTGGGAGATATTGGGGGGGGAGGGGGCTGGAAGGCAGGAGGGGGGCACTGGAAGAGCTGGGTGTGGGGCTCTGGATGGAAACAGCAGGACTGCTTTGTGGGGGGCACTGGCGCAGCCAGCGTAGGAGCTAACAGAGCTCGTATGCCATCTGCTGCTACGCTATTAACTGCTATTAGTCACTGAGCTTCATGAGCATGAAATTTCCTTAGTTGCTGAAAAGGAAGGAGAAAAGCCTAGAATGTGGCTTAACTTTGATTAAGCACCAACAAATTTGGGACAATTTAAACAAGTGGGATTTCAAAGATCTCATTGAAGCATGTTGCAAAATTCCTTCCTTGCCTGGGGGAGGCACACACACAGAGCATGCCCCATTGTACTTCTCCTTCCACAGCACTTTTGTCAGCAAGATAAGGAGAAAGTATTTGCATGTGGTTAGGGAAGGAGCTATGGATTTGCTAAACGGATTTGTATCCTGTTCGGTTAGAGTGATATGGTTCAGCACATTCCAAAAAAGATGGAAGTAGACAGTAGTACGAATAGAAACAGCTTTCCCAATTATCCTAGTTAAGATAGATGTTGGTAGACTTATTAATCCTCATGCTTCAGGGCTTTTGCCGATCAGCAGCTTGGGTCAGGAAGAAACATCCTACACCTTGTCATGGTGTAATGTCACACAATTAGAATTGATGTCTCCTTCTCACGCACTAGCTTTGGCGATTTGCTGGGGTGGGACAAGGGGCCTCTTGTGACCACACAAGGGAAGGTTTGGCTCCCAGAACTGCTCTGGAGATACAAAGGCTACCTTAAGGTACACGAGGACTAAAGCGAAATGAAACTGTGGATTTTCTTCCTGCGAGCACTTGCCCTGGAAGCCAGACTTGCGTTCTTCCAGTTCAGCGGGGAGGGAGACGAAGGGTGGGAGCAGAAGCAACCTAATGTGACTGTCACCCAGCCACAACACAGTGACACGGCTCGATTCAAACAGCAGGCTGGAGAACTAATGCATTTGCAGATAAAGGCTGAAGGCACTGCTTTGAGAAAATTATAATCTCCTTCCTCAGACAGAGGGAGAAGTGAAATGCATCTGCCAGATTATTAGTTGTGAACGATTTGCTCAATCTTACTGAGAACACAGTACATATAGCAAGATTTGGCCACAACAGGGGACCAGCCAGCATCCAGCAGTCCTGTGCAAGTAGCAAGCTGGAATTTGGTGGCAGCCAGACCAGCCCACCCGGGTGCCAGGCAGAAAAAACAGGCCGTTTTGTGCACATGGGAGTCGTGGGGGATGGTTGGACTATGCAGTAAATCTGATCCTGGGGCTATTAGGACTGGATCAAAGGCTCTGCAGCCATGTCAGGAGAACTGCTGAGCTGGTATAAGTTCACTCTGTTGGAACAAATTTGTCCAAAGCGTTTTGACAAGGTAAGTTTGCTGTTTGGTTTTCTGTCAGATCAGGTACCACCTTTCTGCACCTCTTTAACTTCACGGTGGATTGAGTGTCGTCTGCCCTCCTGTCATTGGCATAAAAGCATAAATCCCCTGGAAGGTCTGCATCATATGCTCCAATTCAGCAGAGGTGCGCTTGTGTGCCTGCGCCACACTGAAATTGTACTGGCGGGTGATCTGGCCGTACTAAGCTCCAGTACAGACCACTGTGAAGCAGGTCCTCAGCCAGCGCTCCCCACTCCTGTCCCATAAGAGACGCTGAGCCTCCCTTCTGTCTCTCTGCACCTTTCAGGATCAGTGTCCCCTATTTTTTGGCAGCCGGGCACCCGTGGTTTTCTGCACAGGGTGAGGCGTCTGGGAATTCAGACTTTCCCAACTAACCACATCCTAGCTGAGGCACTAAAGGAAGCTGTTCTCTCTTCATGACCATACATTACAGCCATTGTTAGTCAGTCATTGTAAAGTGCTCTTGGAGCAGTGGCAGATGTCCTATTACACTGAGAGAAGTAAGACACCTGGGTTCGTTACCACCTAATTAGGTTCTCCATGTGATTAACTACTTGTGCTGCAGACAAAGAAGCAAACTACCCAAATGAATGCCAACAGAAGACAGGCTGGCATGGCAGCAGCAGGCACCTGACAGGCACACGCATTTCTGTAACTCATCTGGCTTCCTGATGGAGAGTGAAGGATTTTTAGCACAAGTTGTAAAACTATAATCAGAAACTCTGATAGCATATGTTTTGCCCGAGTCACAGTTATGTCCTTGCGACCCCCACAAATCTTTGTCATCTCACATACAGAATCCACCTTCATACCTACCTCTGGCCCATCTGACCTACCTAAACCTTTATGCCTCCTCTGCAGAGCCCCCAGCACCTTCCAGACAGCTCAGCATCTCCTCCTCAGAGCCACCTCCACTTTCCCAGCCAGGGACACCTCTCTGCATCTTTCTGTATTCCTCACAGCCTACATTGTCCCTCTGCATAAGACCACTTTTGTACCTTTGCTCTGGCAGAAAACCTTCTGTTGGGGAAGTCCTTTCGGCTAGTCCTGAGATTTGGCTGTCTTCCTCTTCACCAAATTGCCTAAACCCAGCAAGGTCACAAAGCAAGTCTGCAAAACCATCTCTCTTCGTTGAGAGCTTCCAGCCTGCTAGAGCTGAGGCTGCAGTATTCCTGCGCAAGCCTGAAGGCAGCAGGCTGGATTTCCTCTTGAGCGGCTGATCCAGCCCAAACACAGATCCACATTCAAGCTGTCTGAAGCCTCCAATCAATCAGTGAATTGCGCTGAATGCCCTTAGGAAAAAAAGATCTTTGATGAGGCTTTGCTAGTAGCAACCAATCCAAATCCATTAGCTTTCACATCTGGAGTTCCAACGAACAATAAAAATGAGCTTGATGGCCTCAATCTTGTCCTCATTTTTCAGCATCACAATAACCTGGCTCCACTAAACACAATTCAGCATGATTGCCTGACTCTGCTCAGACTTTGGGGATACCCAGAACCACTATAGCTGCCAGAGAAGAGGGTCAGGACAGAGGGTGCTTTGGCAAAACTCCGTGTGCGTGCACATATGCATATTAGGGAAAGATAAGAGGAACTGGAATTGGAGAGGACGCTGCAGGGTAGGATCAGGGGTATTGGCAGAGCTTTATGATATAAATCCACACAGTATTTTCTCAGTCATACGTAAGTATCTGGGCAGAACTATTGCTTTGAGAATGTGGCCGCCTCTTGCCCAATTTTCATCACTTTTTGAAGTGTAATTGTTACTCCCCACCTTGTGTACACTGCTGCTGCCCCCTCATATGCCCACCAAAGCCTGCATCTCTGCTCCTAGGCAATGGGGGGCTTTGCCTTACAACTGGGGTGTGTCGAAGGAGGTTTTTCTCTGCCTCCCCGGACGCCGGCAGGGAAGACTCCTCTGATTCCAGGTGATCTGAAACGCCAAGAGCCAGCATCGCGGAGACGGTGGAGGCTGGGATAATTGTGTGATTTGTGCTCATGATGAAAGCTGTTCCGATGCCAGCCTGGGCCGTGCGCGCTTGGACTAGTCCCAGTGCTGCAAAGAGCCCAGCGTGGCCCTGCAGCTGTCGAGCCAGTTGCCTGGCAGGTGGGCAGAGCCTGCGATCTGGAGTACCAGCTTTTAGATGCTTCTCTTGGTTTCTCCAGGAGCTTCCTACACCGCAAACAGTTATTCTGGTTTACTTTTCTTTTTTCGTTGCATTTCTGAGGTGATGTTGGTGCCAAAGTGAGGTGGGAACCACATGGCAGCTGTTATGTGAGGGACCCTGGTCATTCCACTGCTTGCATGAGTAACAAGCCCTGACCCAGGATTTGCCCGGTTTAGTTCAGCCTTATTTCCAATTATCTCACTCCGCACACACATAACCTCCAAGAGCCCTCTCCCTCTTGTGTGAAGGGCAGCTGGTAGTGGAAGCGTCTTTTCTCCTTTCCCCTTTTCTTTCACGTCGCAGCCCTGGTCCAGGCTCCCTAACCCCACCTCTCTCTCCTTGCCTTTTACAAAGAAGGAGCCCATGCTGAGACCGCTGCATGAAACCATCAACAGCATCTGCTAATGGGCAGCATAATAGCCATTTAATGGGCCTGGTAAAGCTAAGAGATTTGTAAAGAAAATATGAGCCACAATAGCCAAAGAGGAATGCTCAAAAGCAGGCAAAACTGGCAGGGTCTTTCCCGCTTGGACTCAAGTAGCTGAAGCAGTGCCTGCAGCCAGGCAGGAGCTTCGTTGGCTTTCCAAGGCTGCCACACATCCCCAGGAAGGAGACTTCATCCGAGAATGACACTGTCTGCCCAGCCTTCAAGGTCGTATGAAGGTTTCCCAGGCGGCTTGCAAACAGCTCTGCCAGATGTTGCCACCTCTGGGGCGGAGCAGAGCCGGCAGGCAGGAGGTCAGCCTCCCCCAGGCTGGGGGGCAGGTCACCGCTGGAGGCACCGCTTTTAATATGTTTCACAGTGCAGTGAAAGGTCTGTTAAGGCTTCGTCCCACAGACTCCTCTTCCCCAAACGCGGCAGAGTCTACCTATCAGGAGCAGCCGGATTTATTTGATCCTGCCAGAATTTATACCTAAATCTTTTAATACTTATTTTCCTTATGTGTAGCCAAACGTTTTATGAGACACAGTAACCCCTGCTCAAGAAACAGACAATATATTTTGAAGGATATTGTATCTAGCTGACATATCATATAAATTCCCTTTGCCACCCTGGTGCCCACCTCTAGTTATACAGCCACCATGGAGCGAGCACCAGTCCATATCTCTCTGGGGCCCTTCTAAAGGCCCTTATCACTCTGCACATACGCTGCCTGTGCAGGATGCCCACGCCTGCAAATAAAAGCTGAGCTGAAATGAATCAGGTCGTTGTCAGATGATCTTGCTGTTTTGGTGTCAGTGTTAGTGGCAGCGCCAGGAGAGCATATGCATGATCTTGACAGACTTTTCCACACCTCTAGAAGGTGTGTGTGGGGTCAGAGAGGGAGCCACATGGTCAGCTTGAGGACAGCCTGCCCTGGTGCTGTGAGGTGGGATGTCTTGGCACTGCAGCCTGGCTGAGCTATTCTTCAAGCTGTCTATGCCGCAGTGGCAGGAGATACGCTCATACCCCACCAGCTCATCCACTTGAAACATACACTAGCGTTTACCAAAAATGTCAGGTACTCACTTGGTACATCATCACAGTATTAGTCCTATGTGCAACCCTGACTCTCCACCTGCTCCCCTGTCCCAGCCCACCCCAGGGCACGCTCTGTTTCAAAATGGGACAGTAGAAAGGCAGGCTGTGTTTCCCCTCGTATTTCCCCGTCTAGCGGCTCTCCATCCTCTCTCCAGGCAAGTCCGTCAGTGCCGTGTGCATGGGATTAGCGTGGTCTCATGCACTCTCATCCTGGAGTGGGTACGGGCAAGGGGTATGAGATAAGGATACCTTCCCTCACAGTATAAGGGAGAAAAAGCATTTTTCACTCCTTTTCATCATAAAGTGAGATCTCTGAAAGACAGGCCCTGGCCCTCAGCAAGATCAAATTGATTGCCACATGGGGAATTATTGACAGGAGAAAAAAAAACAACACCTCTCTCCTATCACTGCATCCTAAAAGCTCACCAAGTCCTTATCCAAGAAGTGCAAAAGCACAGCAATGGTGTGACAGATGTGACAGTTTGGCCCATTACTAACAAATAAGCACATTGAAGGTGATTGCATTTCCTTTAGTAGCTGAATTTAGCAAACTATAACTGCCCACTGGTTAAAATAATGCTTCACTGCTTTAAGGAGTAAAAAGCACGTGTTTAGGTGCTGTTTAACCTGGGATTTGGGGTTTGCTAGTGATTTCGGCAGACTGCTTGGACCTAATTGCCTCTTGGTAGTCCTGGAGGAGGGATTTTGCGTTACCATTACAAATATTAAATGCACTGACCAAAGCAGATCCTCCAGAGAGGAGCAGAGAATCCATGGCTGCCCAGGAGACCATTTGCACATCGATGCTTGAGGGATACATCTCCCCTACACCTGTACCGCCCAGCCCCAAGCAGCAGCGCAGCTGGGGCTCAGCCTTAGGGAGCCTCTGCTGCACCCGGCTGGGGCAGCATCGAGACCCGGAGGACAAGGAGCTGGCAGACAGGGAGCCAGGCTTCGGCAACAAGGGAGAACACAGCGCCAAGGGTGCCCTTCTCCTGTGGAGAACCGGAGGCTACCTTTGCCTTGACAACCACAAAGACGACCGGGATTCATAACGGTAGGAGTTCCCTGCAGCCAAGAGTTTGAATAATTCACTTCCCAGCAAGAGACATCAATCCTTTCTCTGCAACCCCTTCTACCACCTCGTAAGATGTATGAGGGGAAGGCAGGAGGCATTTTTATTATTTTTATTTAGTTTGTGGATGTTTAGTGTTCCTCACTATGGGCACTATGAATATATTCAGTCCTCACGTGTATGATATTCTCAAGACCTTTATCAGTTAACTATCCTTGCTTTAATTTTCCCCCTGTTCTCACCCTTACTTTTCCCTCTTTATAAATTACAACATTCAGGCCTTTGCTGGCGGTAGAGAGCACTACATTGTTCTGGAATAAAATGGACTTTATTCCATTATAATGACTCTGCTTCCAAAGGGGAGTAGTTATACTGGAATAAAAGTATTTTTTATGCTCCAGTCTGGAGCATAATTCAATCATAAATTACATCAGAAAAAAATAAACCATAATAATAAAATGGCAGTTTGTGCATTGATTAAAGTGAAAACACTCTTCATTCTGGAATATTCCGCGTATAAAGTGAAGTTAGTGTGCAATAAGCAAGGGTGTGATTTTTTATAGCACACTAACTACCCTTCATTCATTCCCTAATGGACACCCTGCCAGAAAACATGAGTGCCTTTAGGTAAGGCAGGTTTGAAAGTGGAATAAACTGTTGTGCATTAATGTGCACTAGGAGTATTCATAAGGGAGCATGGGGAATTCACCGGTGAGCTGAAATTCCACCACTACCTACTTCCTCAGTGACACTCCCAGCGAAGTCCAGGTAGGTCCCGAGGCCGGGACGGCTCTAGTGGAATAATTCTTCATGTTTTCCCATGGCAGGAGATTTTTCCAGGCCCATTGGTCCTTGTGATCTGGATCTTGAAACAAGTCATGGGGCCTTGAGGAGTGAGAGATTTGAAGCTGTCCTATTCTTGGGAACAGGGATATGCCACCAGGAGATGTGCAACGCCAAACCCATCCCTCCTAACCCTGCATCAGGATGCAGAATGTGCTTCAGGCCCCCCAGAGCAGCTGACCAGCCAACTCAATGAAGACAGGGCTTTGTATCTGTGCTGGTACCCGGAAGGATGGAGCAGCCAACATCACACATATACAGCCAGGGGCTACACTTAGGGCAGTTTCTGTTCACTTCTCTTGTCAGATATTAATACAGCATTTGTACCCAGCTTCGGTTTGTATCAGCCAAGAGCTCTTGATCAGACTTCAATGTACCCCATAAAGCAATCCTTTGCAGGGAGCAAGGGAAGTGATCTCCTGGCTAGGAGACTTCCCAGGGAGTCTGTCATTCTCTTTGATTCCGCTTTATATTTTTCTTTCTGAATTTACAGACTATGAGAGTTAAAGAGTATTCACATTTGCTAGTTTTACCTAAAGAACAGAAATATGCTATAAATGTTCCACGACTGATTTCTACCCAGATCTGCTACACAATTATATCAAGGTATACTCAGCGGGGAGTCAGGTGCCAATCCCAGCTCTGTGAGGGAGGCACTGCCTGCTGCCCCCACAGCTGAGAAAGGATGGGTCTGAGCACAAATTTGGGGTCCTCCCAAGAATGGCGCTCTTAGGCTCTTGACAACTTCTGGGTAAAATTTACTCATGGTTCAAAACAGGAATGGACTGCCATTTGGGAAACCTGAACACTCAAAATGTCCATATTTTGTTACCCAAGACGTGGGTTGCCCACAACCAGCCCTGCCATTGCCCCTGCCTTGCAGCCCTCCAGCTCTCACAGCCCAGGGCTCTCCACATCAGCTCTGCGTTTTTTGCTGAGAATGCTAAATCACTGCCACACTGAGAGCTAGCCTCAGCTATGTCTCCACCAGTAAAAGAATATCCTCAAAGCCTCATTACTTAACACATTCTCACTAATGTGATGTTCAAGTATCACTCAATGCCTCAAATAGAAAAATGATATTCCAACACTTTAGCTACTCATGGCTAATGCTAAGGTGCCTTGACAAAACAGCGTGTTCAGAAACATCACTGCCTATATATACGCTAAAGGGAACGTTGCCTTCAAGAACGTGTTAGTTACAACTGAAGTCCAACTTCCATAGACTTCAGGAGGAGGCAGAGACCCACAGGCGTCCGAGCAATCTGAACTTCAGGGCATGGGCAAACAAAGTCTTATGAATCTGCCTATTTCTGCATTATTGCCCTCTATGCTGAGAAGTAATTTAAGCTTAGCTAACTTCTTTTGCACTGAACAGGGTCAGGAGAACTCTCACAGTCTCCTGCCAAAGCTCGACTGTCAGCATGGTGACATTTAATGAGGGGAACAAAATTAAGGCGAGGGGGGAGAGGGTGGCTCAACTGCCGCACCAAGAGAGGTGTTCAGCTACCAAATTGGATTCTCGGAAGCTCATGATTTTAAAGGTCTTTTCCAACCTAAATGATTCTGTGATCTCTTCCTTTCCCGGCATGTGATTTCTAGCATAGGACATGGAGAAAGGAGCCTGTGGAAAAGGCACAGGGCTCCATAGGCAGATCAGCCCAAGGCCATCAAGCATGTTTCTCTAGGGCTCAGATCAAGAGTTGAACCCAGCGCTGCGTACTGACTTGCTCACTGCGCTTCTCGGGCCCCTCGCTGAAGGGTTGGGGTGAAGCACTACATGAACATGGAATTTGAGGTGTGGATTATTATCAACAATTACAGTCTGGCGCATAATTCAATTATAAATTAAATTGGAGTTAAAAAAAAACAAAACACCATAATAATAAAAGGGCGATTTGTGTGTTGATTAAAGTGAAAACATGCAGTCATTAGCCTGTGTTTAAATCTTGTTAGCTGTGAGCAGAGCTGCGTATTGCCATTAACCTGGTGAGTGCCTGTGGGGAACTGGCACTTCTCTGGGTGTTTAAACCATAGATGTGCCTCAGGACAGCTGCTGCCCTCTGGGACCTCAACGCTGGAGGTCAGGCAGGAGGGTGGCTAGTATTTACTGGTAATAACAATCATTCACACTATACATTTTGCAATGTCTTGTACACATCTGTTTTAATGGGACAAGAGCTAGCACAAGGATCGCCATTTTTGAGCGGCAGGTGTGAAACCGAGACAAGGGCAGATGATGGGAGATGCTTTCTCTGTAGACCGTAGGCCAGCCTTGCTGGGGCTTCGGAGCTACACACAGAAAGGGGAGGGAATTGCAGTCAGTGTGTGGGGAAAAGCATAAGGTCTTCGTCCATCCCTGGTGAATCTCAAGAGGGCAATAAGGGCCCTACAGAAAAGGCATATCCTCTGACAGCACTTCTGTATCCCAGAGAAGTGCTTGGGAGACCAAAGCTAGGAAATTCTTCTCTCTACTTCTCTCAAAGGCCTGCAGGGACCCTTGAGGGATGCAGAAAGCCAGGTCCTCTTGGCCCCTACCTCACAACCCTGGCAACTTTTTGCCCTCTTTGATCTGTATTGTGGACAGGGCAGAGACCTCAAGCAGGCCAGATGCATCCTAGACCTCCTTCACATCCACCACTAAAACATCAACACACCTTCCTCCCACACAGTGCTGTATGTCCTTCCTCGCACATCTGCTTTGCCCCACTGGGCTCAGGAGCTTGTGTTCTTCCCTGTACATTTTGAATAACCTTCCTGAGTAACCCTACTGGGATGCATAAAAGCTCCTTGCAGCCCCTTTTCTCTCCTGTATTTCATACCTCTCCTGAGCCAGGCACACTGTGTTCCCATATTATGAGAGAATAATTGCTTTTCCCCAGCTCACACCCATACTATTTTTTTCTCTTTTGTTTTACAAACTCCTCTCCCAGAGAAATATGTCCCTGCACGAGAGCATTAGATCGAATTTTTAGATCAAATTATCCTTCTGTTCTATAATACTATCCGTAATTACTCCCTGTAACTTTGCTTTTGCTGGTGATCTCAACCATCAGGCAATTTTCACACATCTTGCCAATAGAATTCCAGTACAAGCAAATATTAGACTGAGTGTGAATTTATTTTTATTTATAAATTACTTAACATAGAAAAAAAGAGAAAAGCTCTGAGCACTTAGCAAATTACTGACTTGAAATAGATTTTGCAAAATTTGCCTGTGTTGTTTTCTCTTGTGCCTTGCAAAAAGAAAAAAAAAAAGGCAGCATACGTGCTTAGATACTGGAAAGAGTGGAGAGGAACTGTACAAACCAGGACATATTTCACAGTGTAAGGATGCATACAGAATCTTGAGTTTTCAATACCATGAGATTCTCAAACCCCCCCCGCCCCCCATAAGCTTAGGAACACTCAAGATACTTATATCAAAAAGGCAAGCTTATTATTTCACCTGTTCATGTATGTCTAAACTGAATCTCCTTTAAGCCCTCAGTAACTTCATCTGGGATCTGTTCGGTTACGTCTGACTTCGATTTGGTTAGGAAATTATTTTTCCCCAGATTTGCGTCGCTTCTTGCAAAATTTCACCCAGAGATCCGGCCAATGGGGAGCTAAACTCTAAATTAGGCCAAGTTCAGTTGAAAGTGTAGCAGAAGAAAAAAAAAAAAAAAAACAAAAAAGGAAAGAAAAAGAAAGATCCAATTAAAACACTGCTTTTGACTCCAGCTCGAAGTGTTCAGTTCCAGAACTGAATCCAAAACCAAACTTTGCAGTTTAGACCCATCTGCCGTGAGCCCTGAGCTCACAGGTGGAAGCCTGTAACCCGCTGCCAATGAGGGCATGTTTCATGAGACTGCAGTGGGAAGACTTGGCCGGCAGAAAATGTCAGCGTCTGCCTTCTCCAGGGGCAACAAGCACTGGGTTGCTCGTACAGAAGTTGGACGTTGGGGCAAGTAGGAAAAAATCGAGACAATCACAAAAGACTGCAGCACAGGTTTTTTTGTCATTTTGGCTGGGTTTTTCCAAGCCCAAGGAGAGCAAGATCCTAGCTGCCTTAAATAGGCTTCTCTTACTATCACCGGCAAGCAATAATTCCCGTCAGTGTGGATTATCAAGGCTAATCTTAGATTTGAACTGAGAAGTCATAGGGAGGTTGAAGGAAGGACTTTTGGCTAAGAGAAGGCTCCTAGCAGTGGACTTTGTTCATGTTAAATGTCAAAAAGCGAGCATGCTTAGTGACTTTTGGCAAGCCTTCTTCCAGCAATCAAGTTGCAGAACAGATCAGGTTGTGGGATCTCCATTCTTGGAGGTTTTCAAGATTCAGCTCAACAAAGCCAGGGATGACCTGATCTAGTGTTGGTGATGGTCCCAGGGAAGCTGGATTATGCGATCTCCAGAAGTCCCTTCCCCAACCAGCTTTTCTATGATTCTGTATTCTGTATAAATATAAGAGGCAGGACTGAGTCTGCATCGCCCCCTCAGACTTCCCAGCAGCAAAGTGAATCATAGGCTCATAGAATAACTTGGATTGGAAGGGACCACTGCAGGTGATTTGGTCCAACACACCACTCAAAGCAGGGCCAGCTCAGGTCAGGTAACACCACAGCAGATGGAGGACAGATCAGAGACAGTTTCCAAAGGCCCACCAAAGGTGACTAAGAAAGACACAAAGGTGTCTAATTCAGAAGGTTTACTTGTGTGGCTGGGCAGCCTGACAAACATGGTTCCTAAAGGAGCTCTCGCCTCCCCCTAAAATATTTTATGAATCCACAAATAAGAAATAAAAAAATTGAAAAAATGCTGATTTAGTTCCACTTCTAGAGGGAACCCTTGTGGTGATCAAGCATTAAGAATGGAGCTGGAAGGCAATCAAGTCTCTCGCCCTGTCTAGGAGCAGAATCCCCTGCAACTGTGTCAGTTCAGACAGAAATTGTCCTTCAAGCCCTGTGGAGAGAGAGAGACCCCATGGTGCCTCCAAACAGCTTTTTCCAGTGCTTCATTCTTGTTCCTCTCAAAATGCTTCCCAGTGTTTTAACTTAGTCTCACCTCCCACAGTACAAAGGAATGGCGTCTTTCCCTCTTCTTCACATGCCTTTGGTAGGTAACCACCACATTCACCTGCAAGCCCTGCAAGGCAGGGACGCAGCCTCATGGATACCTGTACAACATATAACACAACTGGGCATGGATCAGAGCCTTTCCCTTTGTGTAGTATTTGTAAGACCCAACCTGTGCCAATGAATGCACTGACCCCATAAAGCAGGGAAGCGTCATTTCGGAGACAAGTAAATGAAGCAGAAAGACAGGCCGCATAGCGACATGCCAAAGTTCACGCAGAAAGTCTGTGCCAGGCCTGGGAATCAGGCCTTAGTCAAGCATCTTAGTGTTCTCTCCTCTCCTTTTGGCACTGCTGAGATATGAAATAATAATAATGATGAAATGTGCCCAGACACTAAGAAGATCATCACCTTAGTGAAGATAATAGGAATAGCCAGCATCTGTGTAATGCAGAATCAAAATGGTTTATAATGGGGAGAACAAGATGTAGCTTAGAGTTTAAAAGTAATTAAAATTTCCTACCCAAGTTTCTTTTGCTTAATGTACTTCCAAAAAAATGTTCATCTGCTTGCAAATGCCTGACCCTAGGAGTTCAAGTTTCAATGCAATGGAAAGGCGTATGCTGGCAGAATGACAGCAACTGAACGGCATCTCATCTGGATCCAAAAACATAAAGAAAGGGAAATACTAATTATTCTAGAGGCTCAAAGACAATTTCAATCCATTTTAACTCTAACAGGTCCCCCTGTGGCCTCTTAAAACCTACTGAATTGGAGCAAAGTAGTGTAAGCGGCAGAGTTTCATCTTCAAAGGTGCAGTGAAAATATCCAGGTTGACAAGAGGGCTCAGTTCAGGAGGTTTTGTGGGGTTTCGCTGTGGACTTTTAACAATGCTCTTCTGCAGAACCTTTTATCCGTGGATCTTACTGCACTTTAAAGATATTGACTAATCTCTCGCCACATTGCTCCTGTGAGATGTGTATTATTATCTCCATTTAATTAACGGGGAAACTGAGGCACGGTGAAAAGAAGTGATTTGCTTGGCCCCTCACAGCACACCAGTGGAAGAGCTGGGATTAGATACGAGCTCTCTTGATGGTTTAGGTGTCCCTCCTCGTTTCATCTTGCCCGGTTGCTGCTCACCCCTTCAGGTGCAGCCCCCCCCGCCCCCAGTCCTGAGTTGTCAGGAGCCCTGGGGGATGCGAGAGGTGTGCTGAGCCAGGCAGTGATCACAGCAAGGCAAGCAGCAACCCTGCCTGCTCATTCGGAGCAGTTCTGAGCATGTATAGATAAATCTCACCGGCCCAGAAGAGACCTCGTAGCTCAAACAGCCCTATTCTTAGCCCACCAGTCATCATTTGCAAAGGTATCCAGCAAAGTGAGAGGAAAAATTCCTCCTTCCTCCCCTGTTACTCTCGTGCTGCCCAGTGCAATTGCTGTACTAAAGAAGTATATGACTTTCCTCAAAATCAAGAAAAATGTTTCTGAGGCCCCGACTGGAAACTTTAGTTGTACTGGAAGCTCTTGGCATTCACTGTGCACCCCTACAAAACTACTTTCTCATCCCACAGTCACACCTGTTTTACAAAGCTGCGTGTGCTATTTATGCACATACGTCTATATACACACAAGTGTATATATATATGCGCATGTTGTTTCAAGCAGTTGTGACTCGCAGGAGTGCAACAGATGCAGAAATGAATGTTTATGTAACTCTCCAGAGAATAGTGAGGAGCAGCCCCGAGAATAGAGAATTACTACTGTCATCCAAGCAAGGTCTTCTGCTTAACACCCAGACATAATTATTCAAATATCAGCATTGTAAACTGTGGTAAGGTCAGCATGTTGAAGTCCACATATCCTGCTTGCCTCCTGAGGCAGCCTTGGCAGGAGCCAGGAGTCCTCCAGACACATTAAAACGTATTATCTCATGCTCGGTGTCCCACTTGCACAGAAATGATGGTTGCTAGCTCAGATCCAACCAGTTCAGAGAGTTTTTTCTGATTGCACTTGAACACATAGATGTGCCTGTTCATGGGAAAAAGGGAGTGGAAGGAACATCCCCTTGATTTACCTTTATCCCATTGTTCTCCTCATAGCATGTGAGGGATAGAACTGTATTTAGGCTGACAAGAGCAGGCAACGGAGCCTATACTGTGCTCGCAATGTGGGGGTTGATATGATTTGATGGCATCCTTTTGAAGACATCCCAGTGTAGAGGCTGGGCACCTCTAGCAGAAGAGCTCGTGGAGAAATTGGATCTAAGCGGAGGGGAGGCAGGGGCTCAAGGTGGGGACAGTTTCTGTCTGAAGCAGGTTGCCAAGTAGGCCATTAGGGAGATAGATCCTCTATTAAGACTATGTGACTAACATAGATGTGATTCAGAGGACCAAAACCAGGAGTCTACTTTCTCAGTTTCCCTACAGGAGAGAAGCAGGTGCCTCCAGAAGGGAATTCAGGATTCCTGAGGTAAGTGCATAAATGTTTTGTAACTCACTAATAGCAAGCACAATCTAAAATGTCACATTTGAAAGATACCTCTTTTTTCCCTTTGTTTCCTTAAAAGAACCCAAACTCAGAGGCCTTGACCCTATTCCAGGGAACAAGAAGTCTCTTTTCTCTCCCACACAGCGCTGCTTCTGAGGCAAGGCCAGTCCCGTTCCCTCACAGAGCTGCATGGGAGATGAAGCCAGTGGACAACGGAGACTGCTAAGACACCCTGGCTGCACCAGCAAACTGCCTCATCCTGCCTATTAGTTAGACTCAGTATTTGCTAAACAGGAGGTGTCGTTCCCACACTGATCATAATGGGGGTGCGATGAGTTATTTTAAGCGGCAGGTGCCTGTTCTTTTGGTACAAGAGGACTTGAGTTATATCACTGGTGCTGCTGCAACGAAGATAGAAGTCACCATGATATACAGTGTAGACACAACCAAAAATTATTCCTATGACCATGGATTCACTGAATTACTTAACGCCTTCACGTAGAACTCTGGAGTTTAATAATGCTAATGGGGTACTTTGAGATCTCTATGCGGAAGAACTAAAAGAGGAAAATTATCATTATGTTCTCCCACTGTCATCCGCAGGTTTCAAAATATATTACAGTCCTTCACTAATCGTCACAATGCCCCACTAAGTCAATATTATTACAATAATTCCGTAAGTGCTGAGGGATTGATTCTGATCTCACTCACGTGAGTTCAGTCACGACACCATATCCCAGTTAGAGGACTGTCTCTTGCATTTCAGAGCTATGGGAACATCATGGGTTGGAAACTTCTACTACAGAAAATAAACCAGCTTTGACCACAAAGGACCAGATTAGAGGGCTGTAAAGTTGCCTCCTGTACATGGCAAGTCTGGTCCACCAGCTCCATTGCCTTCATGATGTTTTACAGCACAGGTCCTGCCTCACAGGAGAAATTTGGCAATTCTAGGCATTGTTTTGGCATTCTTTCAGGCGGGGACATGGGAGCTGACCTGGGGGCTCACACCTAAAGGCAGAGCTCCCCATTTACATCACAGTGAATGGCCACGAAATCCAAACAACTTGTTCAAGATCACACAGTGGTATCGGTGAAAATACTCGGAGTGAGAGCTGAGAGTCCTCACCTTTAACCAGCAGATAACCTTTCCCTCGCCGTGACTTTGGACTGCTGACAGTACATTAGGCAACATGGTTCATAGCTGTAGGCAGGGATAGGGAGTTAAGAATTCAATTTCTGAGTGTTACGAGAGGTCCCTTGTCAAAACACTCCCCTCAGTGGGAGACCTCAGTATTCGTCTCCATAAAATGGGGAAAAGAAAACAATCCTTCTTTATACATTACTTTGAGATTCACAGATAAAACACATTTTCTAGAGCTCTGATCCTTTGTTAAAAAATTCATAACATCATTTTCCCTCCTGCCCCCCATTCCTCTAACCAAAATTCAGGGTCTTGTGGGTTATTCCAGGGGAATCAGGAGTTGGAAAGAAGTATTTCTTTTATGATATCTTGTTTATTTGCAAAGAATGCATGGAGTCATATTTTCTCTATGCAGGAGAACTCAAAAAAGCCAGAGACAGTTTCTTTGCTTACAGCATCAAACTCTCTAAGCTCTTCCTAAGGGTCAGGCTACCAGCTGCTTAAACAGGCTGTGCTTCAACTCCCTTCTTTCTCCATACTTGTGTTGAAGTTTCATTCTCCCTTTCTTTCACATGCATACACACCCTCCCTGTTTTTTCAGTGCCCATTGAAGTTGTCTTTCCTGAGTGGCTGAAGTGCTTGTATGGCCCCTGGCTTGGGTAGCAGCCTGCTATCATTCCATAGGAGAGTTTGAACATTTGCCCAGAGTGAAAAATTAAATTTAACTCAAGCTACAATGGCATTGGTGATCCTCAAGCCCTAAGAGCAGTGGCCACAGCTACATGGTGCTCTGCTTCTGAGAGTGTATACCCCATAACATGAACTCTGCACTTGAATCGCTGTGGACCTTCTTAGGAGAATTTCTTCACGGCAGTTTAAATGTTTCTCTCCGTGTCTCTGGCAGGTGCCCAGGGAATTTCCCTGAGGTGCCCTTCACTGGGCTCCTCTGTTAACTTGCAGGGCATGATTTTCCTCCCAACAACACAACTAGAAAGTCAGTCATGGGAGGAAGAAGGATGCAGAAAAGAGGATGAGTTTGGAGTTGTTTAGGTTTCTTTAATGCAAGGTGACTGAGTGTGCAGCAGAAGCTGAGAGAAACAAGATCCAAGAATCTCAGAGGCAAAAGGAAGAAAATTATATTGAGGCTCTGTTATGACTTACTGGGACTTCACTCTACACCTAGGATTGTGAACTCTAGAGAGAGCACCACAGGAGAAAAGGGAAGGAAGGGAAAGCAGAGAAAAGCTAATAGAAGCAGGAAGATACATTTGGGAGATGTGGGAGAGGCACTGGGGGAAGAGGATAGGTGAAAGCAACATGAAGAAAACAGAACCTGAAAGGTGAGACAAAAGAAAAAAAAAAAAAGGCAAGTAGGAAGTGGAAGAAAAGAGTTTGACCAAATAGGGAGAAAATAAGCCAGTCAAGACAAGAGGGAATAGAAAAAGAAGCAAGAAGGCTTTTACCCTAACTGGTAAGAACTGAGGAGGCTGCTTCCTACATCTCAAAAAAAAAAAAAAAAAAAAAAAAAAAAAAAAAAAGTAGCTCCTTCTTTAGAGCTGGGTTTGAACCTAGTTTTGGATTACGACTGAGCTCCAGGATAATCAAACCCCTCAGAGCTACTGGACAATTTTGGACACACAAGGCTGCACTGGCTCCTCTTGCAGTGCAATAAAGACTTGCTGTGTCCAAGAGCACCATCAAGTGGTGAAGGGAAGACGATATTAAAGCAGCTCTCTTTTGGTGCAGTAAATTCGCATAAAGGAAAACTACACAGAACAATTTATTACCGTGTAGCATCCTTCACACTGAGAATCCTGCATCTCATTACAGAGGAGAGTAAAAGAACAGATAAAGGTCTGCACAGGCAGCTATGGTGTCGCACGCGCAGCACATAGCTGGGGCTTCTGACTGCAGGTAGTGAGGTGGGAATGGCCTGGAGAGGAAAGAGAAGAGGCAGTGATGGAGCAGGGAAGCAGTGGTAGCAAGGAATGGAGAGGGAAGGGGCAATCAGGAGAAGGTGTTTGGGGTCAAGCGTGACAGTGAGAAGGAAGGGTGGGAAGGAGCAGCAATGGGTGGGGGTCATTGATTGAAACCAATACAATCACATGTCACAGCTCTTCCTTCACAGAAGGCTTGGGAAAATCAGAAAAGCAACTCAGATCTTGGCACCTCACTGGGGAATTACCTCTCCTCAACACTAACGAACCTCCCCTCGAATTGCAGTATTCCTGACTGCTGGTGCGGTGCCCAGCATGGCTTTGGGAAGAATAACATAAGGGATAATTGTGAGTAGGTCAGAGTGTGACAAGTCAGTGATGATGGATTTTAACAAAGGAGCGGATGTGGCAAAAGCAGCTTTTGTGTGCATGTGTGCCTGGGGTGCTGGAGCATGAACCTGACAGAGGAGATATAGGTAACGAAATTATGACTAATGTAAATGGGAGATCTCTGTAAATGGTGATGCCAAAAGAAGCATATTGGCAATTGTCCCTCCACTTATCTGCCAGTTTTCACTCATAGATCTCAATATGTTTTAAAAAGGCAGATCAGCATCACCTTCTTTATTTTATGCCTTGAAAAAGAGAGACACAGAGGAATGAGTCATTTGCCCAAGAAGCATAACCAAGAGCATAACACCAATGCCTTGGTCCTGTGGTGAGTACTCAGCAAAATCATCCATGCTGCCTCCACACAAGAAAGAAGAGCATTTCACCCAGGCACAGACTGTTCCTTACATGAAGCCTGCAGAGGCAGGAAGTTACAGTGGAGCTGAGGTCTGGTAGAGTCCAGGCAGACAAACAAGAGAGATGAAAGGGTAAGCTGAAGGAGATGTGAGAGTTGAGTGTGGTTCACACAGGAGCGGCAACACCAGCCTTACAGCTAGCACTGGCAGGGGAACAGGGCGCAGTGCTAATGGTGGGACTTGTCTGAAAGGCAGACAGAAGAGGAAAGAGGGCTCGAACAGCAGTGAAAGAGCAGCAGCTGGTGAGGTAAATTCACACCAGGAGGTAAAAGAGAGAGAGAACACCAGAGGAAGACAGCCTTGATCAATAGCACTGAGGACCATGAGGAGGTCACAGAAAATAAGGGGGGGAAAGGGAGGGTTTTTCTTACAAGAAAAGAAAAAAAAAAAAGAAAATAAAAGGAAATGGGCAGCCTGTTACTGAAGTACCGGTATGATCATTACAAGAGACAAGATTTCTGCTGGGCAAGACCTATCTTGTATCACCACCAAGCACAACTACCTTAGTCGAGTACGAGCTTCGAGAAAGGCTCTGACACCTTGCCTTAAATTTGTGGGCACCTTAAATTCATTGTGGTTTTTTGGGGAGGTTTGTTGGTTGTTTTTTTTTTTGTTTGGTGTTTTGTGTTGGTTTTTTTTACTTATTCCTTCAAATGGCTCCCATTTAGATAGGTCTCTTCCTAGACCCTACCTTTGGACCTATCCTTTACTCTGGCAAGGAAGAACCAAAGTCCCAGAGGAGCTTTGCCATCTCAGACACAGAGGAGTTCTGCCGTGGTGACCTGCAGGACAATGTAGATGTCGCTGAAGCACCGTGGCACACATGGAGGACTTTTTCTTGTCTCATTAACCAGAATGCCTTTGTAGCTTCCAGCTGCCTCAGAGTGGTGCTGAGGTCAGAAAGGGGACCATATAGAGATTTCCAGCATGTGCTTGCACATGGCAGGCTAAGGAGGGGGAGAAATCATTTCTCCAGTGCGCTTCAGAGCCTGTTTAAAATGCAGTAATAAACGAGTCAAATTTTTCCTCAAATCAGACTCTGGAGTCTCAACTTCCTACCAGACAATTTTCTACCTCTTCCCATCATGTCTATTCCACACAGTACCAGTAATTCGCCTTTCCCTCCTCTTCTGTTGGGGTGATTAATAATTAACTGCTATTAAAAGGAAAAGGCTGAGGGGGCCAGCTTCCAGTTTTGCAACCAAAAGACCCAAACCGACACTAATTATAATCCTAGTCACTTTTCATCCTGCTAGGCAAAATCTGAGTTTATGCCAAAAGGTTGTGTGTTTGCTCCTGACTGTATCTAAAGCTAATGGGATGGGGAGGCATGAGGAAATGCAGCACATTCTCATGAGCATTAGAGGGAGCTCATATGAGGCAAGGGAGAAATGAAGAGGTCTCAGCTTTCGGAAACCCCTTTTGAGAGCTCATTGGAGGAACCACAGCAGAACTGACTGCTTCTGACTTCTGCTAATACCCCATGCTGAATATTAATGATAAACATAATAAAATATGTATATAGTGTAATAGGAATAAAAACGTGCATGTATCACCACAGATTTATAATACTGCTTTACATACACATTCAGACAGCTGAGTAGCTGTGGTGAACATGGAGCCTGCTGCAAGGAATAAAAACGAGCACCCTGCTCTATAGATACTTATTCATGCTTATGCCAGTCTTTCCCCACGTCTGCTGCACAGCTTTCAGGTCCCTTTTATTTCCAGTTCCCAGTGTGGTTGCACTGTCTGGACAAACTTAATAGCTTCATCCAGTTGCCCTAGCACCTGGAAGTGTTTAAAGTGGGGGAATAAGGAGCTGGGTTGATGGTCTTCAGTAACCCTATCCCATGAGAGGTTTCAGTGTCAATAAAACAATGAATTACAATGGCTTAAGTCTCTCCAGCGGATGACCTGCCTCCACTCCTGCCCTGCACCTGGGTGCAGTCTAGCCTTTTCACCACCACGGATCTGCACAGAACAGTTCCTGACAGCTAGGGATTTCCCACAGCACCAGAGAGATGTTTCCCCATGCACAACGTGGCAAATGGGAATCTGTCCTGTTCTAAGCCCTGAAGTCACCTATGGGAATCAATGCTAGAGAAGCCTGAAAAGTCTGGAAAGAGCCAAGAGTTTGGAAAGTAAAGATGCTATGGCGGCCACCTTCTCCTGTGGTGTCCAGAAGGGGCCACATCAGGTTTTTGGCTGTTGTGCTAAAAACCCTACACTTTTTTTCCAACTGTACCATTTGGTCTAGCAAAAGAAATTGCCTCTGCCTACAGACTTTGCCTTTTTTACTTTGAATAATGTGGGTTTGATGATTCTGGATGAGAGCAGCTGTGGGTGCTGCCACAAGCCTGCTGGATGCACCAGGACAAGTCACTTACTCTCCACACTCTGTCTCTGTTTTTCTCTTATCTCATGGTTTCTTGAGGCAGAGATGGCCTCAAGATGTACAAATGAGAACTGTTACGCAAAACCTGCAGAGTAGTAGTAAAAGTAATGATTATGGTAATAACATAATGCAGGCAAACTATCTTAACATGTGTTTACAAATAGCAATACTATCCTTTAAGGTACTTGAGACATCCCCTGCCCTGTAGGGTGAACCCATTAATCAGATAGGCTGCCTCCAGGGGTCTGACCCAAACCACTGAGCAGCTTCAGCTTGGAATTAGACCCCCTCTGGGACTTAAAGCTCTGGAAATTATTTAAAGTGCTTGCAAGCAAATCCATTGTGCCTATCAGACAGTTCCCCAGAGACAGTAGGAACAGGGGAAAAATTCTTTCCGTGGAGGCTCTGACAGTGATCTCGAGAAAGCACCACAGGAAGCAAACAAGTCCTCACCTAAACACAGCTAGAGTTGTCTATTTCCATTTTCCTCTCTGATCTTCAGCACCTTTGCTCGCTACCTCTCCAAAGTGCTGTCAGCAGAGGTAGCACACAAGGGAGACATGTTTTTTTAACTAAGTCTGGCCACACGCTTGGCCAACTCAGCACTCCAACAGAATCATTTTGTTCTGAACACCTCCTAGGTGATCTATACCAGAGGAATACGGTACCATCCTCCAAAGTACCATTTAAATTACTGGGGCTCAGTGACTAACAACACATTAACATGGCATCTGCCTAAATACAAGATTAAGACTGCACACGGGATCTGCTGTATCCAGTAAAAATCAAGGAAAGGGGATCCTGCTGTGAACAGCCCTCCACCAGAGGTTACTGCCTAGTCCACTCTGCCAGCTTTGGGACTTACTATTTTAACTCTTTAAGCCAAACTCTCTCATTTTAGACTGAAAACAGAGGGGAGCATGGAGACAAGCAGCTCAACTGGCAAGTCTTTGAGGGATGGCATGACCAACAGCAGGGGAGGCCACGATCAGCAGCTGCAGTGTCTTCCACTGACTCAGCTGTTTACAGAACCATCCATTGCTCTGTGCCCTCAGCCCAGTTGCCAAGGAAAACATGTGTTCACTGAAAAAAGTGTCACAGCAATAACTTGATCACTTCGCATCGAGCGAGCCTGTTAGCATGAGTCATTTAAGCTATTTTTTTAAAATTGCTTTAGCTATCTCTGAGTTGACTCAGCGCAAGTCCTCCTCTTGTGTAGACTATCTCGCTTAGCCCTCTGATGGGAAGGTTACCCCAAGAGCACACGAAAAAGCAGTTTCCACAAAAGAAGGGAAAGAACCAGTTTATCCAGCCGGCCTGCAAATCACTTGCACTCAACTGGTACAAATTTCTTGTGCAAACCAAGTGATAGAAAAACAACCCTTTCCTTTAATTAGCAAAGATGAATTCAAACTGCAAGAGCAGGTGAGTTTGGCATCTAAGCTGGTAAGATCAGACAAGTTTGATAGAAAATCTATGCACACAACATATACCCAGCAGGATACACGCAGAGCCCCCAGAACACAAGATGGAAGAATTTCCATCATCAAAGCAGAAGATCACAGGCAGCTGCGGGCAGCCTGAGGGCAGGACACAGTTGCTAAGCAACTCTTCCCTGGGTTGGATGTCACAAACACTCCCAACCCCAAAAGCACTGGGCACATAGAGGATATCTTGCACTGGGGCTTCAATAAGAAGGCATCTAATGAGGGGGTTGTTTCCCCGAGCACCTTCTGTGCTTCACTTCATGCAACTCCAAGGACTCCCTAACCAATAATCCCCTTCCAAAAAGATGACTGGCCTTTGGTAGTTGGCAGTGACATTTGACTGGACAAGTTCCTCAATGGTATAAGTGTTGGCATCAGGACCAAGGTGATGTGTAACATTCCCAGCGGTGCAAACAGTGAAGTGTTTTAGCCTGGTAGTATTTTACATGTGTGCTCAAAACCAAGAAGTTCAGAAATAAATAGATAGGTAAATAAGTGAGTAGAAGGCATGGTTAGAGATAGCCAGAAAATAGAGTTCCCCTCCACACCCACTCCCCAAAGGAACTATGAGCTTTATTTTTTTCTCTTTTTGTAAGAAATCTTCCCTAGTTAAGATGAAACAGGGTAAAATCATGAGAGGTTCAATATTTTGAAGAAAGCAGAAATACTTTAGGACATCCTACCTTCTCTCCCAAGTGGATCCTGTGGCTATCCATCTGCCCAGGAAGCTAAGAGGAGCTGGGTAACTGCAGAGAAGAGTTCTTGGACAGCTGAAGGGCAGGTGACCTCACAAAGCAGAAGCAGCAAGCTGAGAGAAAAATCTAGCTACAAGGACCTCAGCGTCCCAGTTCAGCTAGGCCTGGAAAGCCAGAAGCACCCAGCTAAGCAGAAGACTCTAGTGGAAAGAGAAGTTATTAGGGATGGTGACAACATACAACAGCCTAAGTCACGGAAGGTTTCCCATGGTTACAACATGATCTTTGGGCTAAACCAGCACATATCAAGGTATTTTAAAATGCCTTCTGGCTTTGGTGAGCAGCGAAGACTCAAGTGATCAAATTTCTGACTGCACTATCTTTGTTCTTTAGGGAGAGCAAAAAGAGGTGACTGTCCATGCAAGCCACAAATATTAGCATTCATTCCCTCTGCATTGGCAGAACTGAGCTGTCTTATCTGAAAGATATTTATATTTCCATAGATCAAGTTTTATCTAGTGCTCTGTAACCACCATAAATTCTTTCACACCACCCCCAACCTACTTTTACTAGAACATTTCTCTGTAATTATTCATTGGTGCTCACAGGTCTGTTGTGCCAGGCATGGGATAAGCACGCACTGAGAGACACCCCCAGGCCATTAAAGACAGAGATACCAGTATATCAGCGGGCAGCTGAGGTTCTGGAATCCTTAATCAGGTGGTCAGGGTCTTTTGGACCTTTTTGGGACTTCATGGAAGAGCTGGACACATTCCCCACATCATCTGAATGACAGAGCAGCATTTTTTCCCCATGCAGGTCAGATTATTCTTCCTAAACTGGTTTTCTGTGAAACTCCAGACATGTTATTAATGAGCTGTTATTAATTAGAAAGCTAACTGGCCTTTTGTTTGATATTCCAGTGGGCCATAGAGAAAGCCAGGGACTACTGGAGGCACCAGAACCAAGGGAAGGGCAAACTCTCTCCCATTCTCCCTTTCATTGGAACTTAGGCCTTGAGGAAGAGAAACAAATCTCAGGAAGCTTTTCCTTCAGCAGTCCCTTGTAGTTGGCCATTGGGGTGTTTAAAAGAGCCTGGGCCTCTGAGAGACTTTTCTAGCTGTCAGGGCTCTTGCCAAGTCCCACCTTCATGACAAGAGCCTTATGGCTTTGCCCAGCTCCAATAATTTTGGATTTTCACGGCAAAGATTTATTCTGTCCCTTTGGGACAAAATAACAACATATCTGGACAGCAGTCAGACAGCTTGCAGATAAACAAAATATAACTTCAGCCTTTCAGCAAAACCTTTTTTCCTCCTTTTCTTTTTTACACGGAAGACTCTGGAGGGGGAAAGAGAGAAAGTGAACAGAAATGTCCACAGAGAGAGGAGCATGTGTGGGGGGAGGAGAAGTGAATGGAAACAAATTAAAATGATGGATAGAATTTGTGTGTAATAGTGCATTATTTATAAAGACAAGTTCAACTGAAAAACATTCCTGTCCAGGCAGGGAGAGAGAAAGGAGATAACTCTTTCAGTTCGGTATGTTCGCCATCCCAACCCAAGTGCCAGACGCAAGTCTGCATGCCAACCAAGGATTGTGGCCACAGCCAACCATGCTTTGCATGGAACGTCTGTGGCTTACGGCTCAAGATTGTGAAAGAAAGTCAAAACATTTTCAGAAGTCTCACATGCACATTCAAAATCCCCGTATGGGATCAGCCTCTGGAGAAGCACAGTAAGAGCAACATTGGAATATTAGGGAAGATAGACTTTGTGACCTCTTCAGTGGTCTTCCAGTGCTACTTTTGCAGGAGCTGAACAGAGGGGGAAAGTTGTCAGGTAACACTGGGGGTCTTCGAAAGAGCCAAGCCCCAAGTTTTCCTTTGCGTTTTGGACAGAGACAGGAGGATTCCCTGAAGCTATTGCCACACTGGGAAAAGGATGGCTCCCTTCAAGCCACATGAGCTGTCAGTTTAGAAAAGCTTTGGTTTCGAGTTCCCAAGGACAGTTTTCACTCTAATTTCCAATATTCCTCTTTAAATTCACTTGAGCTAATACACAATGTAAAGCTATCCAGTATTTCGCTACAGTCCACATGTGTTACATCTGCCCTTTGTCTTCCAAATTTGCACTCTTCCAATACAAAAAGCACTTGCATTAAGCTGGCATTGAAGTTTCTCTGTATACTTGCTATTGCTTATTGTTCCATTATCTATGAGCTTTTTGGTAATTTTCCAAATATTCTATCTATCTATTATTTTGCTGAAGACAGAAATTAGACTGGAAAGACAGTTGCTTACAGGATCACTTCTTTTACGAAGGTCACTCACTTTTCTTAAAGCTTTTAGTATCTCCTCAGATCTCCCTCCTTTTTCAGAAATAATTGCCAGTATCATAGCAAAGTTAACAACTTTAAGTGTCCTAGCACACATGTACATGCAGATGTCTGCCTGTGTGTAAGGCAGCTGGTCAGTCCCTCCGGCCCTGAGAGGACCTGCTGATAAACTCCATTCTCTGCCACAGCACTATCCTGTCTTTCTCCATTTTAGCCAAAACCATTTTGCTACTGCTCCTACCTACTTCCCCCTCCTCTCAAATCTCTTAGGGTCTGTGATTCCTGCAAAAATGGATCGTCTCCTGTGGTCACCTGCCAGCTCTGTTCTGAGCCTTTTATAGAGACTTCTTGATGATCCCCACTGGGTCTGGCTAGGGCTGGATGGGTCCTGGAGGGCCAAAGCATTCTGTTACAGTATCTTGCCCAGAAATGCTGACCTACAACATATCTTGTTGCAAGCCTCCTATACCTGCTCTTTAACAGCGATTTTACAGTTTGTCCTTTTTATTTTCAAACTGGTTTTTGTTGTTTTTTTTTTTTAAATCTTGTTCAAGATGCTTTGGGGGGAGGGAGAGCCAAATTCACAATCTCAGCCATTTTTGAGCCATCATTAATTCCTTTCCCATCCTCATTTACTAACAGACCTACTTTCTCCCTACTGCTACTTTTTCCTCTGATCTGTTTGTAAGAGCCTTTCTTATTCTACTTTAACCCATTAATTTCATTCTATTTCTCATCTGTTGAGCCATACCTAATCCCTCTGATGGCATGTTTTATCAGCTAGGAATTCATCTCGTTTCTTTCTATTATGCAGCATTATCTCAGCTGCCTCACTGAAATCGAAGCATAACAGATCTCCTGCACTCGCTTTTATCATCTAACTAAAGCTCTGATTCAGCAAGGTAATGCCACCAGGCTCACCTGAATTGTCTCACTGAGGTCAGGCACTGAAAGTTAGAGGGATAGTCTTAAGACCCTTGTTCAGCAAGGGGATGTAAAAACTCACTTGCTGCCTGTCCGTAGGGGAAAAAAAAAAAAAAGAAACATATATATATATATGGGGGGACAAGGACAGAGGAAAATGCTCCAAAGGGTAGTTTCCCCTATATTCCTAATTAAGAGATGTAGTACCTGTCCACTGTTCCATCCCCGACCGACAGAGGAAATAAGGGAATCTGCCTAGAAGCACTGCTTATCCTTTAAGGTCTTGTTTGGATCCCAGAAGAATGTCATAAATTACAGAGGACTGGCACAAGGGCTAGTTGCAGATGTCAGCTCCATCCTTTTAGTATTTCCCCTTGTGACTCCTGCTCCCCAAAACTGACAAATACTCTGTGGCACAAAGGGGACGGTCTCTCAGGAGGTGCTAATCCACAAGGTGCGCTCCACTGGTGGGAGGGAGGGAGGGAGGGAGAGAGGGAGCCGCGTGGGGATGGGGTGCGTATGTCTTAAGCAGTCAATGATATTGAAAAATAGCCATGCAGGAGGATTAATTATGTGATCTAGAGCAAAGAAAATTTAGCAAAAAGAGTGTTTGAAAATCTCCACCCCTCTCCTGTCCTCCCCCCTGCCTCACTTTCTCATTTGGAAACTCTCTCAGATGCCTCGCTCTCTCTGGATGTTTTGATAAGGCCTTTTCTTGTTTCTTTCCCGCCCCTAGCAAGTGTGATTTGATTTGGCTTCTCTTTCCCACCCTCCCTGGTTTGAGGTGTGCACTGGTGGCTATCTGTTCAATTCCATCTCCCTGCCTGTTCATTTTCTATACAATTCCTTTACGCACCCTCCCTTCAGCCAAATAGATTTTTTTAATCTACCTTGTATTTTAAGTTGTCTTGATATTGTTAGCCTTTGGGCTTACGAGACTGTGTTTTTAATACTTTCCCATCCTCTCTATGCCCCGTCTCCAGCTCATACTAGAGGACAGCTTTGCATTCCTTTCTATCAACTCCATAATTGGTTTGCAGAAAGTTTTAGCATCCTTATTAGAGATATGTCAGAACCAATACCATGGGCCTGATTCCCCAGCAATAGAAAGTGAAGAACTACCAAGGCAATGAGAATCATTTATCACCTGCAGGAGCAGATTGAAGCCACTGCATCCCAAAAGACTGTTTGAAATTATGTGCTTGGCCTCCCCTTTATGATAAACTGAACTGAATGTCCAGACAGACAAAACTCTTCCAGATCCATACTTGGCTGTTTAAGTTCTGGTTTGGGATGGGCAACATTAAATAGATTGGGATGTTTATTTGGATATGGCAAAGCCTCCAGAAGATCACATGCTCCTGAAAAGTGGAATCTTGGGTTATGCGGACGGTGTTTGCCTGACCCACCACAGAAGGTGCCTCTCCCCAGCCTTCCTTTTGTCCAACTGACAACCAAGTTGGAAGCCCGTTATTTGCAGTATTTTTTTAAAAATCTCTTGCAAAAGAAAATTGCCAGCCACTCAATGTATGAGTGTTTCTGATGAAATATGTCTTTAGCAGCAGTGTTTTTCCCCCAATAAATTTTTCAGTAATAATAATAAGAAACCCCTCCTGCTTTGATTCTAAAATACCCGAAAGCTTTTCCATTATTTCCTAACCGCTTGATCTGGCTTTTCTCAGTTTTTAACTTTTTTTTTTTTTTTTAACAGTGTGCATGACCGAACTTTTTTTTTTTTCCACAGTGTGTGTGACCACTATATAAAATATCTCCTTATTTATTTTTGCCACGCTTCAGTAATGAAAGTGCATTGTTTGTTGCAGGTTCAATTGTTATATTCATGGCACATGGCCAGTTTCTTTGCTTCTTAACTCCAGCGTGCCCTAGTTGGGTTAAACCAGAGTACATAATGTCATTGTCCCCAAAATAGCACTTGAGTTTCTCAATAAATCCAAATCAAACTCATTGTGTGGGTATGTCTAAAGAGATTTACTTTGACCACCAACCATGGAAACATAGGTTGGGACCTGTTGGTGAAGCTGAGTGCCTTTCATTTTGGTGTTTTCGCACAGAAGTGAGAAGAGTCCAGCTTCCTCCTCCACTGCTATTTTTGTCCCTCAGGGTGCTAATGAAAATAAAAGCTCTATGTGCCTTACTCTAGGCTAGCCAATTGCAGCGATGATACCCAGAGAGAAGTCAGATAGGTGAAGGAATACCTCTAATCTTTGCTTTTTTTCCCTACTTTTCTTTTCTTTTTTTTTTCTCCCCAAAAAGAAGACAGAAATAAAAAAAAAAAGGCAAGACTGTCTTGCCAAACAATCACAAACTATTCTAACATTTTGACTCACTGTTTTATTTCTGTTTGTTACAGACAACATTCTGAATTAAAATCTGTAGCAATGCTTTATCTTTAATCCCCCAATAATTCAAAGTCCAAGCTCTCTGGACATGAGAATTGACCCTATAAAGTGTACCCTATTAGAAGAGGTCAGGTTAATTTTTGACATGTCTGTCTAGCCATGATCATTGCAGCATGTCAAAGCATTTTCAAAACACTCGCTAATGAATCCTCATAGCCCACAGTGAAGCTGATCAGCATTATTTGAACCATCCAATTAATGAAAAAAACAGGCTCCCACAGTCAGTTAGTGACACAGATGGAAAGACAGACAAGGGGGTGTCCTGATACCTACCCATTCCCAGGTCAATCTGCATAGGAAGGACTAAACTGGGCAGTTGTCCCTCTTCTGCTTGTTTCAAGAGGTTAGAGGGAGCCACAGCTCACTGCTTCAAAAGAGATCACAGTTTTTTTGCCCTGTGGCTGCTGGAACCACACTGACCCTCTGTTCATCATGCTGTAACTATGAGATCATGGTTACAGGATCACTTAAAAAGGAAACATGTTTCTAATGAGTCTCCCCTTTTTTAAAAACCATAAATTCTACTTCTTATGACCTGACTTTTTCTCTTAAAGTACAGTGGGCCTGATTCACATGGGAATCTCAGGTCAGAAGTTCTACACAAGGGAAAAAAATTGGCTCGGGAAAAAAATCTGAATTACCTTTTTGATCCATCATTATACAACTCATTTTCTTCTGCCCTAATTTTTTTTTTTCCTCTACTGTTGATCATATCTCCCTTTATTGGTATTCTAGTCACATGCGTTATCCCACCCGGTTTCTGTAATGCCAACTAAATCATCATTGTTTTCATGCATGAGAACGTCTCACTGTTCCTGCTTAGTCATTTCCCAGATTTCTTGTGTTGAGGCACTGAGGAAATAGTTTTGTCCATTTTCTCTCACACCCTTTAACCTCACTTTCCTTTTTGGTCGTATTCCCTTTTTCTTAGTCCTGGTCAAACCTAGAGACTTAGACCATACATTCTGCTCACCTTTGGGTGCTTCTTCAACAGAAATTAATATGCTTTGTATCTGACTGTATCTTAGTTCATTCCGTATGAACCCTGTGGTTCAGTCTTCCCCACTGAGAAACTGTCAGTGACCTCCTGCTCCAACTCAGTTCTGATCCTATATGGCTCTCCAACTTCTGCTCTTCTGTCAGCCACCCCAGTGTTCTCAGCAGGTATGGCAATACTTTTCCCCCTGCTTCTCTGGCTCCACCAGCCCCCAGAAATGGAAAGCAGCATGCAGCCCTACAAATACCTCCATGTCCTCTTCTCTTGGCCACCCTCTTCACCAAATCCTTTTCCCACCCAGCCCCACACCACACCTCTGGTTCATTCATTTGCTTTACTCTCCTGTGTGGTCTCTCCGCCTGAGGCTTGGCTCTATCAGGTTAGAGCCACCAAAGCTTTACATTCTTCATTCCCCTGTTCCCAGTAAAGGCAGTGAAGGAACTCAGTGGAGACTGGCGATGGCCTAAATGGACAAACCCTGTGACCAAGCCCTCCAGAGACCCTCCAGATCCTTCCCCAAATCACACTGTAAGAATGCTTCTGATCCAAGGATGGGATGCCTGGGACTTTGCCCAGCTTTGGCCCATACCCTCCTAAATTTAGAGATTATTCTCCCCCCACATAAATACAACTTTTTATCTCTTCCACATAGCTACTGCTGTTTCCTGTGATTCCCTTGTGACAGTTTCAGGCCCTGCCTTGCAGTCATCCACGTTTCTCCAGTCCTCTTCCTTTATTCCATCCACCCATCAGCTCCTGCACCCACAGTAAAAGGAATTGCATCTCCATGAAACCGGCAATTGGAATTTTTAATAGTGCTAAAATAATTTAGTCCATACTACAGGTAATTTTATTAACGGTCAATATTTTCTACCCTAAATGACAGATTTATTACAGCACATTATTTTTATTATTGAGTGTAATCATATCCCCATGCTACTGAAATCCCCTGGGCATCCACAGTGCTCTAGCAGTAATAAATAACCAATGAACACAGAAAAACTTTGCTAAGGTGAATTTAAGGTTGCGGGCACATATCAGTAGTTTGAGTGCATATTGCCTCTCAAGAACATTGGAGTTAACAAGTTGTTCGCGGGCAACAGCACAAAACAATTCTGATTTCTTGTGTATTTCTGTCCTATGTCCCCCGTAACCCTATGTCATAGGGCTATTCTCCAGCTGTTCTCTTATCTCTCCTACAAACATGCATTACTTGTACTGTCCCCTGGTGTCTCCTTGTAGCAGTTAGCATAAGTTAGGCCTAGCTGACAATGATGTTAGCATACAAACTTTAGTTAACTGTATTGGATAAGGGAAAAACTTAGATTTAAGGACAGAAGAGAACTTAAGCAAGAATACGTCAAGAACCACTTGTCCAGATAAGCAGATTAAGGGCACCAGCAGTATGAACAGACAGTTGTTGGGCACTGAGGGAATTTAAATGGGCTAATGTCTACCACAACCTATATATCTGACAGTACTTGGAGTTACTCATGGAGACAACCCAGGTGACACCACAGCCCAGCGCTGGGACTATGCATGGCACAGTCGGAGCTGCTACATTGACCCATCCAACTTTTCTTCTGCGCTGAGTCACATCTCTCCTGCTGAACAGAGAAGATGTGTAATTCATAAAAATGCATATATCTGTGATTAAAGTGTTCTGGTATCTAAGTCCATTTAGTCTCTGCAGTATCATTTGGTCCTAAATGGCAACAGCCCTGTCTCCCTGCATGTACACCTATGGAGCATCCCCAGGGACACCTAACTGAAGCTAGGGCAAGAGGCAGCACACGCTGTGTTTGCTCTAAGCTATGGACATGCTCATCAGCCAGCTGACAGGCCACACTGGGCACGTTACACTTCAGCTCTCACCATCGGCTTTTCTCCCAGTGAGGGCACTCATTTAAGTCTGTCCCTAGCCCGGCCTCCAGTTTTCTTAGTACTTATTTTTTGTACTTCATATTTTTTGAATCGCTTACCCTTTTAGGAAATTTGACTGAAATCAGCCAACTGATAGCAGAGAAGAGCAGGACTGACAGGCTGACATGCAGGCAGAGAGAATGAATGCCTGTCCCTTGCTTCTTTAAGAAACCAGGATATAAAAAAAACCTGTCAACGTAAAAATTCCTGTTAAGGTAAACCACTCAAACATAACTCATGTGAAGCTCGAACTGCATTCCTATAGAATACCATTTCACCATTTCCCCTTCATTGAAGAGTTTTAAAGCTATGCACCAGAGAGCACAGAACTATTTGTTATCTACTCCAAATAATAACCATGCTGCTTTGTTACCACATTAACCTTTAGTCTTTTTCAGGTAAAAACTTAAATCTCACAATCAGGGAAGATGAGGTTTATCTGCGGAGGCAGGCGAGTGCAGCATGCAGGAGCACTCAGACAGCAGGGCACGAGGTGGAATTGTCAAACTTAACCTTGTAGGCTGCTAAATACCTTCTAGAGCAGCTGCCTGACCTCAGCATCTGGCAAGGTCACAACCCTACGCTGCACGGGGAAAGACTGCCTTCAGCATGCTCTTTGTGTAAATGAGGATTTGTGTGCTATGTATGACTGTAAATAAAGCAATAAAGCTCCCTGCTTAAGCTTGGAACATTCTGGTTCTTTACAGTCGCACAATGGACTAAACCTACTTGCAGCTAAGTTCAGCTGTGTTTTGCCTTATGCCAAGGACAAAGAACATAAATGACTTTGCTAAGAAACACAATCTTGTCCCTTCAGTTTCCTAATTTTTTATTTGCTTTTATTTATTCTGGTCTTGAAAATGCTTGCATGTTACATGCTCAAACCATGCTATTGAGCCTGCAATAAGAGCTGAGCAAGAGAAGACATAGCTACTGCTGTGAAGAAAAGTTTTTCCTGCTTTCAGCCTAGTAAAAGCTAAAGCACTGATGTTACTGGGAAGAAGAAATTCCAAAGGAGAGGGGAAAAGAGGCTGTTTAACAGAAGAAACAAAATAAAGCAAAACATTTCCTTTCAGGACAAGCTTGGAGCAAACGGCATTTCTGTCAAGTGCTGCACAGGTTCTGGGGTTCAAGGCTACTGTTCTTTCTACGGGGTCGCACTCCTTGGCTGACCTCCTCCTCCCACAACGCACAATAGCTTGTGAGAGCACACCTACCACCTTGCTTCCTATAGGACACTTCATGCTGTTCTAACATGCAAGAACACAATGTTCTAACATTATAAAGTAGCATGGAAAAAATCCCAAATCCAGCATCTTTCCCTTTGTAGATCAGCACGAATATGTTCTGGAACTCTGATTTTTCCTGTGATATTAAGCGCCCATGCTGTTAAGGGAGGGAATAATGCAATTTTTAACTTATTTGTTAATAGACATAGGCTAGAATTTTTAAAATATATAATATTTTACAGTATCTTCTATGAGTTAAGCACTCAGTTCAGTGGGATTTGGGTGTCTAAGCAAATAGGGTCCTTTGAAGAGCTAAGGCATAAAAGAGCTTTGAGATCCTTAAATGAAAGAAGCTATAAGTAGCACAAAGAATCATTGGCTACACAGGCAGGAATTGTCATTATCATCTTATTTTGCGATAGCAAAACCCTGTATAACAGTTCAACACATTAGGCATTAACAGAGAGATAAAGTATTCCCTAAAATAGGAAGCTTCCTTTAGTAAGACTCTGAAAATTGCTGAGCCGATGGAGAAATTCCTATCTTCTTAATGCTTTTTGTATTAGATCTTTGGCCCACTGGTATATTATTCCTCAGAGTGGAACTGAAAAAAAAGGTTCCGTGATAATGAGCATTCAGCTGCGTCACGTTCATGCTCAAAAGTACTGTGCCATACACCAGCAGGTAGCCCATATGAAGGGGTTGGAGTTGGCTCTGGGGCTGGATAGGGCAGCAAGTCTCCCTCTCAACCCTCTGGTTCCTCCTGCAAGCTTAGTACAGCCCATGAAGCCAACAAAGAGCTGGGAGGAAGAGAAAGAAGTGTTACAAGACAGAAAGCAAGAGAAGGATATTTGAATTTCATAAGACAGGTTAACCCCGCAGGGCTGAGAGAATCAAAAACAACTTATTCTGAATAAACATGATATGGAAATTGCAGAGATAGAATTGAGCATGAATTTATCTAGGAAGCTATAGCACAAGTTGGTGTGAGATGCCATCAGGAAAACATTGTGAAAACTGAAGACAAGAGAAGTGATCTTACCAGCCACGTCTGAACCCCAGACTCCCAGTTCCCAGAACCCATATTTTTGGTTTGAGAGGTAATGGGATAGCGATGCCCACTCTCCAGAGGCAGTTCCCACTACAGCCCCTTTGCTCAGCCACCGTGCCAAAACCAAGTCCTCAAGGACAAAAGCTTCAAGGAGATGGTGTTGTGTTTGCCATCTCCTAGATCACGTCCAGGCACTGACGGTGTGAATGATGCTAGTTGACCTAGGCTGAAGTGGTGGCAGGAAACGTGTCAACAGTCAAGCAGCAGGAACTGCTGTGGGCCAGTGCTTGACTCTACATCCCAGGCTTCTCTCACTGGTTAGCAGGGACGCAGCAACTCACCAAGCCTTGGTACTTCATTCTCTCTCAAGAACAGGAAAGACGGTAAGGGATAACACAGACATACAACATGGAAGCAGGCATACTCTACAGTGAAGCTTTCATGCCCTTGTCCCAGGCTGTCCTCTTTACTGTGACTGATGGTCCCAGGCAAAATAGAGTCAATTTACGCCCATTCTGAGTGTATAAAGGTTTTTGACAGATGAGCTCCAAAGAGCTTAGCTGATGTGATTTAAGATGTTACCTCTCCCCAGCTGTCTGCCCTGTCCCTCTGCCAGAAGTTACTGCCCCAACAGCAGGTAAAGCAGAAGAAATGTGTGCCTGCACCTTGAATGCTCTAGCTCAGGCTGGTGTATTAGCATAAACTGCCGATGAAGGGTGGGTTTGTGCTAATATATCAGATGAAAGCTGCAGCCACTGGAGCACAGACATATGTCTCATTCTGCCAACTTTCCAGTCATCTCCAGCAAAGGAGCAGAAAGGACAGCTGAGGGTATTATAGTCTTGTGTGCTGGGTACAGCTAGTCATATATACACAGTACTCCGATGAACGTACTGTTTTCAAGTGCATTTTCCTAAAGCCTGGTAACCTGCAGACCCACTGATGCACAGCTTGGACAATGACTACCAAGCATTGTAAGACAAGCAATCAATGCTAAGGAGTGCACTTAAAACGGCACAGCTACAAGCACGCGTAGGGCAGGGAGGGAAGGGCGACTTCAGTCACCTCCTCCACAGACCTCTTAAACAACCTGGGAGAATGCCAGCTCATACCCTGGCTCAGCATCAAGAAGGTTGATAGACGTCAGCCATCCGAAGCTTTTTTTTTTAGAATTATGAAACCACAAACTAATAATTTACTGGGAAAATTCCAGGCGCAGAAAAAAGGCAGAAAAATCTGGTCAGCCTGTTCTAATATCCATTTCTGCTATCAGTGTCAGTGATGCACGTTTATGCATGTTTATGAGATAAACGTTTCTTTATCTCATACAGCATAGGACTTGCTTTTTACATGAAAATCATTTGTGCTTTGGAAAATCCTGTAATGTGCTGATTCGCTTTGCTTTCTCTTGTATGCTCTCACTTTCTTGTTTGTTTTGTGCTTGTATCTCTTGCTTATGATCTCTCTGTATGCTGAAAATCCAGTACAAATATTTAGTAAACAATAAGAAGCTCATTGCTGCTTTCAAGCAGAAAATTTGCCTCTGCCTCACAGAACGTCTATTTTGGCTTCTATTTAATTTTTCAATAATGCATGAATGTATATCTATAGATCAGATCTTTCCTTGCTTAGATGCTACAGTGGTTGGTGGTTTATAAAAAGTCAATGTAGATACAATCGGCTGTAATCCATTTATGGCGCACCCATCTTTGATCAGAAGATATATCAATTGTTCTTTTTCATATATGGCAGGCACAAAACTGCTTTTTAACTACATTGATTTGAAAGCTTTGAAATTTTGTAAATTTAAGGACCCCTGGATGATCTTCTGTTCTGACACTTCAAGAACTTTTGGTGCAGCCCTGAACCAGCGACCAAAAAGAGAGAGCCATGACAATGACAAGGTAACTATCATATTCTCCCTAAACTGTTGTTCTAGCATAGACTTACTGGGTAATACAGAGATGCAGGATGGAGTCCTAGAGCTCTCCCTTCACAGGGTAGATTTATCATCCCAGTCAGAGTCTGTGTAGCTAATTCACTCACCTCCTTACCTTTCCTTGCAATTTCAGCTAGAGCCCAAATGCTTTTGAACTGTGATGTTGACACGTTCCTCCCTGTGAAATCTCACGTTAGTCAATTTTTTAATTTTTTTTTTTTTTTTTTTTAAAAGAAACATGATTTTTAGTGCCCAACTACATACTAGAGGCCACAGTGACTTCACTGATTATGGCATCTAAATTCAGGAGGCTGATGTGAATCTCAAATTGCCTGGGGGACACAGTTCTCAGGCCCAGACTCCATCTACAGTCAAGGGAGAGAACGGTCATCCTAGAAGAAAAATTTGGAGCACTGAGGCATGTGACACTTCCATGTACAATATTGTAAGCCAGACTTTGGTAGCCACAGAAAAGACTTAGTCCATTTGTTGATCCATTTCTCATCATTCTTTTTTTTTTTTTAGCTCAGTTCCCACAATATCAGGCACATCTGTCCCTTTTAAGCATTTTTAACAGCTGGCCTGAATGTAGCTATCACATGCCTCAGCCAGTGTAGCCGGAAATTAAAGGTATCTAAAAAGCAGGAGACATTGCTGAAAGCATTGATGTTGGTTGCAGTCTCTAGTTCCTAGTAGGTGAAATGAGGAAGCCTCAACCGGCAGAGAATAGCTGCTTTTCCTGCCCCTCTCCAGCTTTGAGACTGGTAACTCATTGTAACCAATTTCATCCTTTTCTTAGATTTGCTTAGATCACCACTAAATGATAGGAGACCTTCCCTACTTGAGCCTTTCCTGGAAAGAATTCTGATGTTTCTGTATTTAACTTGGATATGTAAGAGATCTGTTGTTACACAAAGCAAATTTTTTATTATTATTTTTTTGATGACAGAAGCACTGGGGCTTCACTAGTTTGGATTGGAAGCAGAGGACTTTGAGGCCACCCTGGGGGTTTTCAGGCAGAACAACTGTGAAGCTAGAGCTATAAATTTAATCACTGTTTATTGATGTGGTGATGTTGGGTGTATTGATGTATTTTATTGCTAAGCAGTGCATTCTCTCCATGTTTTTTCCCCCTTGAGCAGATTAACTGCAGATTCCAAAATACTGTCCAGCAGAGACATGCATGTCATACTGTTTTCACTTTGCTTTCCTCCCACATAAAAGAACAGCTGTGAATGTCAGCTGAGGCTGATTTCTCCTGCACAATGGTCTATCATTTTTGTAAAAATAAATAAATAAGTGGCAATCATTCTTTTTTTTCATGGATATAAACACTTTGGGTCAAACTCAAAGTGACTGAAATGATATTGCATTTTACCTCTGGTTGATAAGTAGTTGTAATTTACAGGCCAATAGAACTGGGTAGATAGAAAAGCAACTACCAAGTAGAATTAAGATAAAGAACCTCCCACTCTCACTTTGTCTTACACCTTTCATTGAGCTGCCTCTGCTCCTGCATCATTTATTTCCTGACTGTACGGTCTTGTAAGTTACACTAAGTTGCTGCCAGGTAACATATAGCATCATTTATATCACCTTTGAGCAGTGCCCAATTACAGAGCAAGATTCTGGAGTCACTGGTTCAGCCCCAAACACACAATCAAAGCAACTTCTGCAGTGAGAGCAGGTACAAGATTAAGTCTTTATACAAAGCCAAAGAAATTAAAAGCAAAATTGCTGGGTAAACTGCCACCCATATATATCTCCCCCTTAAACATAGGCTCTAAGCATCTAATGGTATCTCTTACCCTCATTCTCTGCACAGAAGTCTTCCCCAAGCTATCTCCAGTTGATATGATACTTCAGCTCGGTACAGCGTTGTGCAGTTGCTACAACAGTACCCCAGAACTGTAAATCCTGTGTCAGCAAGATGCATTGTTTTCCAGTCCAGACATAACTTAATTAGTACCTGCTCAAGCATCTCTGCACTGCTCTTTTGCACATCACACAGGAGCCCTGAAGGATCAGGCTATACTAGGTTTGAATAGCAAGGATTTTATAAAATGCGTGGTGTATTCCAGTTGCCATTGTTTGGATCTTGTCCCTCCTCCCAGCCTGCATTTAACAGTGACTTTGGGTGACGCATTTTCCATTTTTATTCCTCTGTTGGTCTCCATAGCACGAGAGTGCTGTAGAACCTTATGAAAGCAAACCCTTCAGGGCCATGTCAGTACCAGGACTTGAAGCTCAGGCATGTAATTGCCATATTGCGTTTGCTATCGGATATATGTATTCTTTGGAAATGATACTGAGGTTTTCAGTATTCTTTTGAATGTGATGGACAATGGGAAAAGCCCTCAAGTACATATATCCAAAAAAACATGCTGATAGTGGCATCAGTATGTTAGTATACGGTAAGACCCATTTGGGTTTATGAATTCTGGAAGGATAAGAATAAACCCTCTTGCATTAATACCTGCTCCAATAGTTTCCCCCTTCCCTCCTATTGGACACTGGGAAGATTAATTGTAATTTGTGAAAAGCGTATTAAAACTACAGAGCTCCCCATTCACAGTGGTGCTGAGTATTAATAACTTTTTTACTGGAAGCCTGGAGACTACTTGTGTTCTTAGTCACTAAATCCTCAACCTTAGCAGATCCCAGTGTAGGGACATATCTTTAGGACTTACTCATAACACACAAATGGCAGAACAACATTAAGGGCTATATCAAGTGTATGTATAATACTTCCCATTTTCCAGATGAGTGGTTTTCAAACTATGGTCTGCAGACCTCTAGGGCCTTGGTCTATTTCTGTCTGATGCGCATTGCATGGATCTGCACATGGGAATTTCCTAGAGTTGTCTGCACACCCCTTCAAAAGCATAAGGGGTCAGCAAATTGAGAGGTGGGGAAAATCTGTACATAAAAAGCATTTTTTGAGGCCAAATGCATCCACGATGACAGTGGAGAAGAAAAGATGAGTGTCTGAACATACTGTCTCCATGTGACCACAGGCGTTCCCATACACAAGGTATTGCTATCAGCACGGGCTAAGACCCCATCAGCCTCCTTCTTCCCCTTTCCTCCTGTAAATCCACAACTGATTAAAAACATTAATTAACTGTCAAACTCTCACCCGCTCTCCGTCAATTAAATCTGTTTTATGTCCATTTTATCTATCCATCCAGATGCTTTAATTAGTCTCCATGATTGCAATTCATCAGCACTTCCTAGGAGTAAAACACATCAGCAGTCTTCTCCCTCTCCCTCTGCACAATTTACACACCACCTCACCTAATGGGCCTCTGACCCCAACTCAGGTTTTGGGCTCAACTACAATGCAAATAACAATAATGATTAGTACAAAGGAAACTGTCGGTCCATTCCCAGCTAAAGAGTTAATATTGTGTCTTCATAATCCACAATACAATGATTTAGTTGTGACATTTGTGTCTCCTGATTCCCTAATGTAATGACTTAGTACCACAGGGATATGCACATTATCTCCTGTTTGTAAATTTTTAGCAGGTTTATAAATACAGCATGGCCTTACTGTGCAACCTCACGATCTCTCTGAACCCAAAAAAAGTTTAAAATTAATAATAAATGATAAAACTTGGGGAAAAAATGAATCAGGCTTCATTAAATGATAAAATCCATCAGGAGCCGAGGGCAAGGACAGGGGCAGAGACTCAGTTAATTTGTGAGAGTAACGTAATTTTGAATTGTTGGAAAGATATAACAGTGGAAATTTGTAAGACTGTTTTAGTTTGAAGGTCATCCCAAGGAGAGAAGGCCAAGTAGCTATCTGACCTTCTCCAGGAGAGAGAGGGAGAATGTATTCCGTTACACTGTCAAAATTCAAAGACTTATATGATCTTGAGCTGTAATGATTAAGAAATCAAACAGTTCAAATAGCTGAGCTGCCATCATTCCCACTGCAAGAGACTCCTCCATGCAGGTCTTCCAGCTGTAAAGACGTCTAGGCAGCCAGCCCAGAAAACCCCTTACCAATCCCCACCCTGTTTTGTGCTCTGCACAGAACACAGCCAAATCACAGCTTCAGGCGTAAGATTTCAGTTCCACAGCAGTAAGACATTTTCACCGTAAAAACTCTCCTGGTAACCTCACCTCTACTCCATGCCTCCACAATGATGCATTAGAGAATCATTTACATCCTGCTTATCATGGTGCTGTTAGAATCAGAGACTGGGCCACTAAATGTCAGTATGGGCTTCCTCCATTACACAGGCATTTGAATTTCAAACAGTAGTATCTGTAGCAAGGGGACTTTATTTTTCGCTACCACCATGTGCAAGCAAATACCATCAAGTTCAATACATGAGAACATCTCTTGGAAAGACACCCAAGCCCAACAGAAAGACTCCAGAGGAATTAACCAGTTTCCTCAATAAAGTACCATGGCAGATGCATTACCACTGTAAAAATTTGCATCCCATTTCCAATGTGATGTTTTTAAGTTCAATATTCAGCTATTAACATTTCTTAGGACTTTGTCTATTAAATTAGAGGGTCCCACGCTTTGAGGCAGCAGAATGACACGAAAGAGTAAGAATAGGTGTAGCATTAAAAAGAAAAAACAAAATACACTCATTTTGAAATTGTAAGTATGATGTTGGCATCCTAAATCCTGTCCTTTTGTAACCGTGTTGGTATTCTTATACTCAGGGGAGCAGGAGCTTTATATTCCTTAGCTGAAATCTTTAAAAACAGTATATAGTCTTCTGTCAGAAAACGGTGATCTGACATAACTGAGATGTGTAGTGTCTGCATTAATATATTGACTGTATAAAAAGAACCACTCAATATTATCAAAACACCTTAGAGTGCAAATACATATTTCAAAGTGTTTCAGATAGCTTTAAAATATTTATGTTGCAATTAAACTGAAAAACTTAATGTACGTTTCACAAATTAAGCCAGTAACCCAACTGAGGCTTTCATCCCAGTTTGACAACATAAACTTCTGAAATGTCAAAACCGCCTTCAGGACAAAGTTTCCATTTCTGTTGCCAGCTGCCATGACGTCCCTCAAAAGCTGCAGACCATAAAGCTCTGATCTCTCCAGGTCAGGAGCTTTCAATTCCTACCTGTTATTCCCACTTTCACATGGAAAGAAAGAACTCACTCAAGACCACCACACGTCAAAGACTTATTCAGCAGGCAAAGAAAACTTTCTTCAACTAGGACTATGTCTGCACATTTTATGTGGGCTGCAGCTGTGGAGTAAAAAGTTACCAAGGCCAATAACTCATCCACTACTACAATCTATTGTTATCTCTGATCTCCTGACATAGACGCATAAATAATCACTCCCTCACTATTTAGACCACCTATCAGTTTTGTCAAGAAGTGTAGCTGTGCCAACAGAGGGTGGTAACTTCTGGTGATGAGCAGCTGAGATCACTAACCTTCTTCCAAGACTGACTGCTGCTCTGATTTAACTCTTCTGTTGCAGGTTAAGTTCTAGGTTGATGCTTGGCCTGGAACGTGTAAAGAAATGCAAGTGCATGCAGGTTGCACTTGATATGCACTGAGCTCTTCATATAAACCAAGGCTTTTCAACAATGAAATATTAATTACATCAAAATATAGCTAAGTATAACCGCCTTACAAACTTCTATCACATATGAATACAACCCAGAAATCTTCCTGCCAGAGTTTTCACATTCTGATTCTGGTCCCTTAGAGATCCATGAGATATATTTACAGTTTCCATAAAAATAAACAAGAGAGAGACAGTTATGTTAATTCACCATACTGGGGTCCTCAGTCTCAGGAAATTTTATAGGGATTTGCAAACTAAAAGAGATTGAAAACCACTGTTCTCTACCAACTCCCCAAGAATCTATATGGTGCTGATACTAAATACCTCCATATATTATTTGCATACTCTGCAGATGTTTGCATGCTGTGATTATATAGAACACCAGTGCCTTGAATCTGTAAAACACTGGTCTTATTTATATACAAAGCCATACTTGGTATTTTATGTTTATATTTTCTCATAAGCCACCTTTATATATTGCATTGGTGGGAAACTATCAAAACAGCTTTGGAAGCAGCAAACACTCAATCACAGGTCAATTTTTCTGCCAATTCACTTTCATGTTTATCTGGGGAGAGAATCTTGGCTTCGGTGGTGTCAGAGAGAATTTCCTTACTGACTTGAGCAGTCCCAGAATTTCAGTCAGTGTGTTATAGTACTTTTATTGCATTTCAGGCAAAGTAATTTCTGGCCTTTCCTTTTGGAAACTATTTAATAGCTCAATGAACTTCACCATAAGGGTTTTCTCATTCTTATTTCTTCCCATCACTGCTAGCTCTGCCCAACACACATTAACTAATTCCTTCTCCACTTGGTGTTTACACACTTCAAATATTCACAGAGAGCTACGTTTCTCCGCATTCCCATCACTGCCAGATGCATTAACTTTCATTTTTGCCAAGTTGAATCTTCATTTGTTTTCGTACCGAGTCTCTAATCTCTCTAGGTATCTTTGTATTATTACTATTTAATTTCTGTTAAGTACTGACAGTGTGCCAGGTGCCTTCAGTTTGCCAGATGCCGCACAGAGTGGAAAGGCACAGTTCTCCTCCTGTGGAGCAGACAGTGTAAAAGACAAAGCAAAGATGGGACAAAGTGTCCTCACAGCTCAGAGCATACGGTTAGGCTTAGAATATGGGCGCAGCTGTGAAACTAGTTGAGGGATGAAAATAGGCAGGCCCCTTCTGCAGTGCTGGTAAGAGTGGGTTTCCTGACAGCATTGGAAGGAAAGGTTGTGCTAATTTTGTGGGATTTTTAAGGAAAAGAGGTGGCATGAGGCTAAGAGAGGATGGATTTGGGGAGCAGAGCAGGATGCAGAAGAAAAAGCAGTGCAGGAACCAAACCAGTGCCTGTCTTGGATGAGCATAGCTCCAGCAAAGGGAGTGGTGGCATGCGTGAGGAGAGTACCCTAGGCTCATTCCTCAGGAGTGAAGGCACTGAAATAAGAAGTTGGAACCACCACCACAAAGGCAAGAGACAATGAAGAGCTGATCAAGCGGACAGCCAGCCTGAAAATTTGTGAGAGAAGTGAAGACAAGCGCAGCCTTGGAGGACCAGAGATGAGAGCAGCCTTGGAGGATCAGAGATGAGACCGGGGAAGCAAATGCAGCCCAAAGGTTCCAACACTAGGGATAGCAGCTTTACTTGTCCTGCCCTTCACTCGAGCTGCAGTTCTACTGTCATGCTAGCATCCATGCAATGCTATTTAAGTCTTTCTTCTAGCTATAGCCGCAGTCCACTTTGGAGGAGTAGACATCTTTTTTCACCCCACTGCATAGGTCCTTCTCATATCCCTCAAATCTCAGAAAAGCAGATAAGGTGTTGCAGCAAGACTCTTCTTTCAAGGCCCTGAACATTAAAAGAGATCTTGGCTCTTTAACCAAGAAAGCACACTAAAGGGAACTGGAAGTTTCCCCACTGAGAACAGACTAGAGACTCTCCCAGCCTGCTTTCTGCAGAATGAGAAGGAACATCTGAGGGGAAAGCCAGGGACCAAATGCACTTTCCGTCAATGAGGCCAAATTGCGTCAGTGGCACCTAGAAGTACCAAAGATTTGCTCTGTTACAAGGAAATGGACTGCACTGCTACCAGCACACAAATACAAACAGAAGTAATACTCACTTATTACTTGTTACAGCAGTTCTCATACCTGCTCCTTAGGCAAGGTGATCATGTCCCCTGGACCTCTACCCCAAAACAATGTCAAATGATTTCTCCACTTTTAGTGATGAGATCTGGAAAACTGGTAGCCAGCACTGCTTGTAAGTGCCCCACACACACATATGCACCTTGTCCAAATAATCAAGCTCCCCAATAATACTTCAGGCTCCTCAGTTCTGCAGTTGTCAACTAAATCTCAAATCTTGGTCCTCCATTCCTGGTGGGAAAGAGTACCGAGCACATGCCATGGTATTTCATCCTCCCTCCAACCTTTTCTCCTGCTTCACCCTAAAAGGGATGAGACAGTGCTAAGCATGTCCCACCAGAAGGAAGTGAGACACCAAACACTAAAGTTATATTTATTCAAGCCTAAGCTTTATTCAAGCTCTTGAGCTCCTAAAAGTCACCATAATGTTTCTCCATACGCACAGTTACCAAAGTACCTGCCCTCAAGCAAATGGAGTAATAATACATGTAGTACTGCACAGATGGGGAAAAGAGTTAGGACTTGAGTCCAGAGAATAAGCATCCCTGACTGCGTGAAACCCAGAGAAATATCCACTGCCATTCTATTTCTCACAGAAACAGCACTTCTTGCAAAGAGCACCCACCTTCTTTCAGACATCCCTATTCCTTCCTGCCCAGAAGCCTACAGGCAAGGAGATAAACTGTTTGTAAATAGCAGTTTCACACCAATTAGCTGCATGCTCTACAAACAGCATCACAGACTCAGTGTGGTGTTTCTAAGGGCTTGTTATTTTACACTACTACATATATATTTCCATATAATTGATCTGTTCTAGTCTAAAGAGGCCATCAGGAAGATATGTGGGCAATTTATTGTAGAGGTAAGAGGAGGAGGGGCATTGGGAGTTAACCTCAGATTAGCTGTGTTTATGCAAGTGTTTTATACTGTGCGCTCTTGGAATGAGAGCTATTCTCCCCTGCCCCCCCTCACTCCCCACCCCTAACACCCTGCTTTTCCCTGGAGGAGAAGGCAGGCATAGCAGTAAAAAGTCAGGAGAGCCAACCTCACAGTCGTAATAGGGACAAGATAAGCAGAGTGAATACTCTGCCCCACAGGGTAGACGCCACCATTTGGGCACAGGTTTCTAGTGCTGGATGTCGGAGACCTCAAGCATAACTGCCTAAAGACACAACCACATGGATATGGCCTAAATTAGATACCATTTGGCTATAGCAACTTGGCACACCTGACCACCAAGAAAGCCGGCAAATGCCGGTGGCAAATATAGAGTACTGGAGTATCTCAGAAATGACAAGGTCTGTGGCCCCAGAAACCCATTGTGTGCCCTGAAGATAACACATCCTGACAGGAGCAGAAGAGGCAGGCCACAAAACTATGACTATCATAATTGGTTATCCAAATACAGACATTAAGAGCAACCAGAGCTACTCTGACCTCCTGCAGAGCACAGGGCATAGCCTCTACAATAATTCCTGCATCACACTCGTAACTTCTGGCTCACACCATGCAGCCCATGCAGAAGGCTGCCAGGACTGGACTGAAGACTTGAGCACTGGTGAATTCCCCTGCTTCTGACAGAGCTCTTCCAACAGCTCATTACTCTGCTGTGACTTATTTCCACTCTCAGTTTGTCTTGCTTCCATCTCCAGTTCTCCAATACCTTTGAGTACTAGATTAAAGAGATGTCTTAGATCAGACAAATTCATCCCCGGTTGGCTTTATGCCATGATCAAGACCCTTCACTTTGATAAGGTAAATAGATAGAAATGTCAATGCCTTCTCTGTAGATGAGAATATTCCCAACACTGAATCTTCCTTGTAGTTCACTGCCATTTTCAGCTTTTGACGTGTGAACCCCAAAACTGAAACAAGACCTTGTATGAATACACCAATATACGTCTACTTAACCCATTTTACTGAGGGCTCTGCAGCAAGGAGCAATATACCACATTCATCTCTGCCAGGCCATCCAGAAAACATACACAAGCATACACCTCGGAACAGAGTCAGAGACTGAAAGCCTGCAAAGAAATAGATTTCTCCAAAGAACGTGGGAAATCTATCTGGGATCTCGGTGGGACCACACAATTGGCTTGTAATGATGATCCAGACAGGATTTTCCATTCGAAGGGTTCTACAAGCATTCTCCTGATGTAACCCAGCTCCCTGAAATCACTAGCACCACTTCACAACGGGACAGCTGTACTGCCAGAATGCCAAGGTCAACATTTGCAAGCATGGCTATCTGTCCACTGAGATGAAACACCTCTCAAAACAGGAGATATGGGGCACACCTTCTACTTGTTTCCTACTCTGATGTCCCTGAACAGTGTCTTAAGTACTCACGTTCAATCCATTAATACCAGAACCTCAAAGTCATTTACCAAATCAGTCCAGCACAAGCGACGGTTCCCCTAGCCAATCCCTGCCCTATTTTGTCTCTATTTTGTGATGCCTGACTTCATAGGATTAATACACATCTTGTTTACTAATGCTTACACATTGCTCCATAGAATTGGCATCACCCTACAATTAGTTAACGTGCAAACTCTGTTATGTCTAAGCTTTACAAGCAGTGATTTCATCATCTCTTCCCCACAGACACACTGCTTTTGTTATTGTAACAAGCGCACTTTTGCATTTCTTTCTGTGAGATGGGAAGAAGGTCCACCAGTTTTAGAATAAAATAGCAGCTTGATGAACAGACCTTATAGGAAAGTATTAAAAGCACAGGAGGATGACAAGAAAGAAGACGAACTTGCCAGTCAAGGAAGAAGTTAAAAGAAGTGATCGCTGAGGACAGATCAAGAGGGGAAGCTGTAAAAGCAAACCAAATCGGAAAGATAGACAGAAGCCATGAGATGTAGGGCCCTGAGAACAGAAGCTGATTTTGATGCACAGCACAATGAAGAGGCACTGAAGTGACTTAAGGAGGCAACTGGATAATTAAGATATCTCTAGGCACCTTCTCAAAGATGTCATGACTTGTAGTCAGGGTGAGCTAGCAGAACAGCAAAGCAATACTGGAGGAGCTATCAGCTTGTTGATTTCCCCCCATGCTAGTATCCAGAGCTTCTATAGTGTGCTGGAAAACTTCAAAAACAAGAAAACATGGGTAGAAATGTGATCTTTTTTCTGCCCTTTTAAAGCTGTTCTGCCAGAGCATCTTGGTGAAAAGTTCCGTGGAAAGCCAAGTCAGGGACCCACGCAGATAATGCAGAAGAAATACATCCATTGGATAGGAGCTGTTTAAATATTTGATGGCCAATATATTAAATGTTAATTGAATACTACAATGATTTTTTCCCCTGGACAGCACACAATTAACATTTAATTTGTTATAAAATATTTAAAGTTATGAAATATCTGAGGGCAACTGAAATGTCTCTTCCACCAAATTGTCTTGGGACAATGTGTTAAGGGGACAAAAGGTCAGGTTAGCATTTCAAATTCCTCCAATGATGTGTACAAGAGACATGGGAAAAGGTTTTAGAGCTGGCACAGTTCAAGGACATAGTCAGAGGACATGAGGGGACACACGCAGGTATCTGATCCTGTCCCATCCAGATTAAGCGAGATCACAAGTCCTCATGGATACAAAGCACCCAGCTTGAAAAGTGCTGTGGCGACTATCCATTTCTCAGAGAAAAGCAAATGCTGTGCACTTAGACCAAGCATCTAAATGTTATTTGTTTTAGAGATGCCAGGGAGGGTTTGGAATCTTAACTGCTCTGTACTCATTTGCTCCAAGGCATATTGACAAGAATAGGATTCAGATGATATAGAGCTACTGCTTTGGCTGTGCCCAATGCTTCACTAAGCGTCAAGGATGGTAATCAGCTTGGGATGTTAAAATTAGGCCAGTTGTTTAGGACTTGAACACAAATCTATCTCATTTGCTATAGCAGAGTTGAACATCCTAGCACTTCAGAAACTTACCTTACTCTAGTGCCTTGTTTAGCGAGAGGCAGGAAACATTTACTAAGACCTAAATGTGAAAAGGGACCTTTTAATTAGTCCAACAGTGAATTCTTCAGCAAGTTTAGGAAATCTCAGCCTCAATAGTCCTGATATTTTTGAAGTAACGCTCAAAGAGCGGAAAAAAAACCCCCATCAGAGTTTCACTTTTCTTTGGAGACAAAAGGAAATTATATACAAGCAAACTATACCTCTTTTGCAGGTACCCTTAATTAAAGAAGTGACTCCCAGTGCTAATAAATCCTGAATATCCTCAGGGGTATGGAAGGTTCACCCACTCAAGTCCACGTTGTTTGGTCTTGATTTACCTCAGCTTTAAAAGGGAATAAATGCTTTGTAAAGCTCACTCCTTAACGCAGCTTCTTTTCAACTCCTAACTTTCCTGGGCTCAGACCTTTCATTGACTGTTTTCTAAAAATCTGCTAAGCAAACTCTAAGCCTCAGGCTTGTAACAATGGATTATTTCTACCTAGAAGACTTTCAGCTTCCAGAAGATCCTCTCATTTGCTGCTTAGAAAGGCTTGACTAATGTGGGGAAAAACCCAACTTGTTCCGTTCATGACTATGTGGAAAATGGTACTGGGGAAAAAGATCCAGGTCTTTATCAGATGGAGGTCTCTGGTCTTCGTGCTACTCACCAGCTCACTCCTCCCTTCTTATTCCTTTGATAAGAGACGTATTGTCATCAGCTGCCATGGTGAATCACCATCACTTCATGCACAATTATACAGCATCACAGAAAAAATGGATCCGACAAACTGCAAGGCTTGTTTGTGGGAACTGACTGCCAGCTTGCACCATGGATTTCTCTGGGCCAACAGTGGTGGTCCTGGGCCCTGACTATAAGACAAAGGGGGAGCCTTCTGCCTGCTGAACTGTCTTTCTGCCTCTATGTGGCAGAGTAAAGATGGTTATGAGAGTACTTAGAGAATGGAAGGGTCCCTATATACTCAGAGGATCATAGTAACCATGGAGGATAAAATACTGTACATCTGAGGTCACGGTCATGACAGACTGCCGCAAGAGATGAATCAGGCAGCCTGCTTGGTGCCACCAATCTAGAAGCTGCACATACAAACAACTCCAGGAATCTGAAGAGGTGACCAAACAAAACAATTTGTTCAAGTCAATGCTGACTCACTGATTAAAAGAGACACTCGATTTCACACACTTGATGGCTCAGCATGTTGGAATCCAGCATTTTGGTCAGACCCCTTTTTCAGTTTGTCTCCTGTTATTCCATAAGCCTCATACTGTGGAAAGCATTGGAGGATTTTTGCTGGATATTTCCCCCTTGATATTTCCTAATATCTCCAACATTTCAAATGATGTCCAAGCAGAAGAGGACAGAGCACGCCATTAAAAGATTTGCGAGGAATGTTTCCTTAGAAATCAGATTTTGCTTCTGCAGAATGATTCTGTCCCTTACTGCCACTGTCACCAAACTGTCAAATAAACATATAGACATTTTGGTCATGAAAAGACAAGAAACAGGAAACTATAGGAGTACTAAAGGACAGAATTGATGCTTTTTCAGAGCTGGGCAGGGCAACTTCAGAGGACTTCTGTGAGGAAGATGTGCTGAGGCACATGAATGATGGGTGTGAGCAGACATAGATGTGGAGAATATAGGACATGAGCTAGTGAGGTGCTTTTGCTCACCCTGTTTGCCAACCAGATCTTTGATCACACCTGGGACTTCTTTCTTCCACCGTGTCAGATTGCCTCTTCTTGTTTCACTCTGTTCTCAGCCAAAAGTGGATTTGCCCAAGCAGGACTTTTTCTCCTGGTATGGTGGCTGCCACTTACCAATCCAATGGGTTTAGCCTTGTGGCAGGTTCCTGTAACACCATAGTATATCAGTGTCATACCTAATTACCATTCTCTGAGGAGTGAGCCCATTAACAAGCTGCACTGAAACCAGATCTGCATACTAATTAGGGAGCTGCCTTGGAGGATATTAATTAGGGGTGACACTTTCAGGGCAAGTTCTACTTTCCTTCTTTGTATCCCATTTGAGACATGGCTAGGAAATGTGAGTACAATACAAATAGAGACAAGATGGGGCACTATGGGGACAGCCTGTTGCCACAGCAGAAGACAGGAGCAGGAAAGTTATAGCAATATTCCTTTTAGGGCTTGCTACTATCTCAAGGAAAATTCTAGAAAGCCCCTAAATATATTTTCTTCTACCATTCTTTTAATCTAGAAAGGAAAGATATGAGGAAACTTTTTTCTTTGTCTCCACAGAGATAATCTTCATTCACTCCTTTCATTCACAGTCCTCTAGGTCGCTAGTACAAAGATCTCCTACAAGTCCAGCATCCTTGGCAATGGGAGCTGGGGCACATGCAAGGGGGTCAAGAACTCAGTTTCTTCTCCTGGCTCTGACAGCGACTTGTTCCTTGAGTTCTCACTTCTGTTTTTCATCTTTAGTCTCATGCAACACCTTCCTCACACAGCCCTGAGCACTGTCTAGCTTCACAGCCACAGGCTCCCATTCCCTTCTACATCACCACCCTGCACCTACAGCAACCCTGAAGAATCAGCAGAAGACCAGGTTGGCTACTTGCACCAGAACCTGAAGAAGGTTTCATAGCACTTTACAGATTGCTGAGTTTTATTGTTAAGACTTTAGATGGAAAATAAGCAGCAGGAGTGAGAACTCAACAGCAAGGAAGACCCTAAGTAGAAGCACGCACCACTCATTTCTTCACGTCACAGCTTCACATATTGTGTTTGTATACAATTCACACATCTCTGTACAAATAATTTCACCTTCTACTAAACTGCTGCCACCTCACTTACTGTATTCTCAATGCATCCCCTGCCATTAGTTTCTGGGTGTCTCACAAAATGAGGAAACAAGCCAAACAGCTACTAGACTGGATCACATGTGCAGGCCATGCAGGCAGGGTCCTGACTCCCGCTGTGATCAGCATGAGAAGCTGCAGAAAAGCGTGCGCAATTGTGCAATTAACAACCTGCCAATAGGGGAATTATCTTCCTTAATGCCATAAGTTATTAGTGAGCAGATACCCTCAAGCATGAAGGCTTGCATCCCTTCTGTGTTTTGAATCTGTCTAATGTAATTGTGTCTGCTCTTACTGGCTATTTCAACATCCATCCAGTCCTGAATTCTGCTGAGCTTCTGACCCCAAAGTAATCACGTGGCAGAGAGTTCCACAGGTTAGTGACACTGTAAAAGTGTACCTATTTTTCCTTCTTAGAGGGCAATGGAGATTTTCTGAACACGTTAATGCTCACATATATGCTTCATTTTGGCTTCTTTAAGAGGTCATATTCTAGACCCTGATTTGTAAGACAGGCTTGTTTGAGATATTGTCACCAGAGCCAGTAGAAAGAGGTGAAAAAAGAAGAAAGCCAGATATTTCTTTTCCACATGGGAAAAACTGGAAATCTGTCTGTCATTTCCTTTTAGTGATCACTTACTCTGAATCCCTTGATTTCTGTAACAAAAGCAGTTATGCACAGACAAATTTTTTTGTGTCAGCAGCTGCTGAGGAAGCCAACAAAATGCTCCGCTTTTTCCACCCTTTTTCCCCCAGGATGAGGTCATTCATCTGATGTCAGGAGGCAACAAAAGCACTCCACAAGGGAAGATGAACCAGGAGTTGAGGATATCCAGAGTGTCCTCTCAAACTGGAGGCACAACCCCATGGTATCCAAACAAGGCCAGGGCAGGAGCAGGTTCTGCTGACAGTCCAGTAACGGATAGCAATAAAATGAACCAGGTCCTGAGTTCATGCAGGAAGTCCAGTCAGACAGCTGGAGATAAGGCTACCCGCAACATAACCCAAGCCAGGAGTGAGAGTCTGGGTCGGAGTCTAAAAACAGTTCCTGGACCAACAGTGGAGGGTGGTCAGGGTCATTAGGCCACACAGGTGCACTCAGGGCCTTGATACACAAGTGATTAGCACAGAGTCCCATCTGCGTGTAAGCCTCTGTGGCAGAAGGCAAGACCTTCACTCATTGTGGTAAGGCTCTGTAAGATATCTGCAGGCCAAGGGGACTTTTCCAGTTTTATAAATTCCTGTAAGACTCAATGGATGCAAGCACGTTGGGGTGACTGTTAGAGGTGGGCAAAGGTAGTTGCATTGACTCTTCTACTGTTTTTTTCAGTTGCCCTAAGTACCATCATAGCTGACAGCTTTCCAAGGAGTAAGCGAAGTGCTGGGATTCACATCTGGTTTATTCTCTTCCTCTTTCCTCCTCCCGTTTCAACAGGGTTTGGGACCTGTGTCTTAAGGTCTACTGCACTTTTTTTTTTTGTGAGGAGGAACACTTGCACTTTGAGGAGAGGTCAGTGGGATGGCAGAGAGAGAACCCTTATCTCCTGTAGCAGTTCAGTTCATTTCAGATCTAGCTCCTGTAAAGCGTCTGCTTCCTTCGTATAGAAGCCTAGGCCTTGGAGTCAACAATTCCTGTCCAGCAGTGTGCATCCTGGCTCTGTCTGCACTTTCAGCCACTGATGCCTTAGAAGACAACCTTGAGATTACCTAGCTTCCACATTGCAACCTCTGAGTGTAGCTTCAGGCACAGTGGAACCATGATTCCTATCACACGTGGGACAACAGGAGCCCTCATATACTCAACATGATACCTTGCTGCCAGGCACAGCCTCCAAGGCAGTCCTATGGGTTGACTGTGAAGGAGCCACAGAGTTCAAAGCCAGGCAGGGTGCAAAGCGTTTGTGCTTCTTTGCACAACTCGCTTTCACTGAGGAATAGCCAGGGCCTGTGTCAGCCCTTGCTGCTGCCTTTATCCCATGGGTACAGACTAGCAATGTGTTCAAAGGAACATTGCTGGGCTCCATTCCTAGATTCATCTGTATGCTAGGGATGATTTCCCCAGTGGTTTTCCTCTCCAATGCTGGTGAGTCATCCCCCTGCCAGAGATGACGTACCCCAGTAGCTTCTAAACACGCTTTGGAAGAGCATATTTTCTGTCTTTGGATTATGCCAGATGGCATCAAGTGATTGGTGGGTTTAATATAGGAATTTTCCCAGAGGAGGAAACTCCTAGATCCCACTAGAGGGTCTTCACCACCCTTCTGGTCTTTCCCCTCCCAAACTTCAAATTACAGTAGCTGGGCCCCTGGTGCACAACTGAGTCCTCTGCTACTCTATCAATACACTCTGAACATTTTTCACGAACAAAGTGGAAAGCGTTTCCAGCAAATGCTTTTAATGTCACTTTGTTTGCCAAGAGGTGCTGCCTCCTGCTTTGCTTATCATTACGAGAAAGCATTTTTACTTAAATAGGAAAACAAGAGATGATTTTTATCCGAGTTGCTCATATCTCTAGCTAAACAGCTTCTGTGCTCCCTGGCAAAGGGACACGGCCTGTGCTGAACAGAAGAAAATATTTGGAGTCCGCTTTTTAAAAAGCGCCCCTTTGTAAACATCACCTCACCACTTCAGAGAAAGCCTGTTGTCAAACATCTGTCTCCCCTGCCTCCCTTCTCTCAGATGCGATCAGATAGATTGCGTGACTGGTATTTTTTGGGCTGTAATCCATGCTAACATGCTGTGCTCCTTGCCTCTCTCTTGTGCCTTGACTCCACCTCTAAACATATTATGGCCTCATATTTCAAGTCAGTAATTTTGGATGCATTTCAAGTGAGAGGTACTGAGGGAAAGCACAGCTCTCTTCATAAGTTTACAGCAGATAACCAATAAGCTGAGTACCTTGTTAACTGATGCATTGCCTCCTAGGAGTAGTTTGGAAGGGTGGTGCTCCTCAATTTCCCAGTAGGCCAGTATCCTTGAAGGAACAGTATGTCCTACAGTCCAGTGCACTCAGACCTATGGTATAAGGCACTAGAGCATGATGGGTTTCTTCAGATTTTCTACTCCTGGCAGTTTTCCGAGCAGTTTTTTTTATTTCAGAATAGTCTCTCTGCTCAAGTAGTATCTGCTTACACCTTCCAGTCTTTGTTACTCTTATCTTGAGGAAACATTTAAGCAAGGGCATACACCTTTCTTTTGAAGGAGCAGAGTGAAAACCTCACCTGCAGAATCACCATTGCCAAACCAACTGGCAGCTCCCAGGGGCAGCCTGGGTGTGAAATTCAACAGCCATTTAGCTATGGTATTTTTTCCTCAGTGGGAATTTTGGAGCTTGTGATAACTGAAAATCATGCCGCCTTCTTTTAAACAGGATGATAGCACAGTTCCTACCTCTCTCATAATCTGTCTTGGGTGGTCGACTGCAAACTGCCAGTGTGGACAGCCCATTCTCCCATACGGTGCCCAGGCTAAGAGATTCTGAACATTGCCGTAACACAGAAGTCAAGTGATCACAGATTCAGATTTATGGTACATCTGCAGACAGTTCCTCTTTTATACCACACTAGCATCCTTTTACAGATTCAGCCAACATAGATTAAGAAGATAGCAGTTCCTGCTGTTTGTTACAGCCCTTCCTATGAGAGGACTGCCCTCACAGCTGAGACCTAAAAACATTCATCTAAGCATGCCTAAGGAGTTGTAGCCTTTTACTCTGTTCCATCTAGATCTGCCAAAGGCACCTGGTTGTGCTTTCACTACCAGCTCTGTCACATGCAACAAGGGCCAATCAAGGATTTAATCATTGCAACACCTCACCTTTCCTTCCCGCACCAAGTTACAATCCAAAGTTTTCATGCAAGTGCCTAGATTTGCCCTTTGCAGCATAAATGGAGAACGTGGCATCTAAAATGGCTTCCAAGATAGCCATCATGCTGAGCAAAGAGCAAACCCAAACATTGTACATAGTAACCTTGAAGGACAGAGACCACCCCTGCAACAAAATGATCCTGAAGACATAGACCATAATTTATTCACTAAAAGGCAGAACAAAGGCATACGGTCTGTGTCATTTAAACAGCTCCAATGGTCTGGATGTGCCATGACGCTGCACTTCTAAACATCTCATGCCCGCTTAGTTGAGGAGCCACAAGGAGACCGTGGAGAGGACTGTGAGCTCACGCAGTGGGAATCGGGGCAGCACACAATGGGGAAAAGGGACATGTGTGTCACATCCCTTTTTCAGAAATTCAGGAGGGAGAAAACACAGAGCTGAGAGCAGTCCCCGGTACACATGCTGTAGAGGTCACACCTCCTTGCCCCATAGCACTGTATCTGTCTTTTGCTGTGCTTTTGCCTTGACCCCTGTCTGCCTTACAAACTGCAACTTCTTTCAACCGAGAAGAGTTTAAGTTTCTAAAAAACAAGGCAGTTGTATTTCCCAGACTCTGAATCCTGTATAACAGCCACATTTTCTATAGCCCAGTATCTCGAGAGCCACATCGCAGTGAGGATCATGTACAAACAGTTCTTGTGTAAAATGCATTTGCCAACACTACACACCACTTTTGACTCAAATCTGAGCTTTGTCTATGTTTATGGAACCTCCCTTTACCTGGTCACCTTTCTCAGAGCAAGCTGTTGTTCTCATTGCCGCCTCATTCATGTTCTCTCTTTTCCCCCTTCTTCTTCTTCAAAACAGTTTTGTGGCAAGAGCAGCCATAAATGCTTAAAGTGGGGGGTGTTCCTCATCACCTGAAACTCCCTCAGCTGTTCTCCAGGCCTAGGAAACAGCTGAAGAAACACTGATCCTCTTCACTGTTTGGTCAGGTTGCCCTACTTTTTGCTTCATCTTTTACTGGCTCTTCCTCCTCCTTGCACCCACCTCCCTCATCTGTGCCTAGGCAGAAGTAATCCACTCTACAATGCTACTTAACCACAATTCTAGCCAAAACCTATGTGAAGCTACGGCTGGAGAGTGCATGGCAGGGGCTGGGACTAGGTCTTAAGGCCTCTGCTCTTAATTGGCCAGCTGGCTAAAACCTGTAGCAGCACCTAAACGTTATTGCTGAGTGTCATGGCCAAACTGCTCCTCAGTGACCTTCCTACTCCTTAGCTCTATTCCAAACTTCCCTACTTCTCTGCCTTATTTTCTTGATGTTACCTGTAGCTACGTCTTCTCCTCTCAAGCCTGGCTCTCAATTACCTGTGCCCCACTGCTTGCATGTCTCAGGCAGGTGCACTGTGCAGCCACTTCACCTCTCAGCATCCTACTGCCAGCCTGCTGTGAAGAACAACAGATATCAGTCACAGGCCATGCTCTGTGAGCATCTGCAGAGGGCAAGAAGTGAGGATGCCCCTCCTGTTCAAGTGGCAGCACTGTTCAGGCAGGTGGTACTCGGCTCTTTGCCTGAGCCACCAGACTGTGTCTATTGCATGCAGCCCAGGATACTCATAGGTATGTGGGAAGCTTTAGAATAAACAAAAGTTGAGTAACCTATGGGTCTTAGCAGCTGCAAGATCTGGACAGTGGCTGTCACTACTTGGGAGAGTGACTACATCCTAAACAAAAGACCAAAATTTCGCCTTAGTCCTACTCTGGACATCAGATAACATGGACCATAACATGTCTCTGAACAGCCCACTGACTCTCCCTCTCCTGACTGTAAAAGAAGCCAAACCCCCTTCCCCGCAATTCAAACAGAAAGATATTTGTAGGATTCAGCCTGACACTTTTTCCAGCCTCACATCCATTGGCACATATTTGTCCTGTCTCTCCCTTTGGCCGATGATACCTTGCCAGCCAGGCAGAGACACATCAGCCTTGATAGGATGCCTGTAGTAAGTAGGCTTGGAGTCACTTCTTTACAGCTGGGCAACCAGGAGTGTTTGCTGAATATATCTGGCAAAGCAGAGTCACCCAGCTCTCAGCTACTTCGCCTTTTCCTTCAGGTCCTGTCCAGGAGGCATTCACACTCTCTGCACTGGCACCAGGAGGCTTGTTGGCAGGAATCTGCTACCTCATGCCCACCATGAGGGTATCCACTTCAGTGCAGGCCACCGTACCTGGAGACCAAGGCTCTTACCTTAATGCTTTGCAGCTTGATCAAGGTGAAGTCTGATCTGCTGTTCTGAGGCCAAGAAATGCCCGGATGGCAGATGGCAGGGAAGAAAGGGAGGGAAGAAAGGTGAGCAGAGCTCTTTACCAGCATCCAAGATCCTGAGAGAAACCAAACTGCTCCTGTAGGGGTCAAATACCAGGGCGAGTAAGAAGGAAAAGCTGCCAAGAAGTGACTTGATTCTCTTAGAAAAGTCAACAGTGAAATATTACGGAGAGATTAAAACCCAATATAATGACTTAATTTATTGAGAGTTAATGTCCTGGTCCCTTATTGACAAGGAAGAATCAGAGGGAGGTGACACTGTTAAGCAACATAATTGCACCCAGCTCGAGCTCAAGCTGTCCTCTTTCCTTAGAGACTTTCACAGCTGAGAGAGACGTGAGCTGCACAGCAGAGACGGACGTCAGTGAGCACAAATGCATCTGTGCTGGTGTGTGGGTGTTTGAGGGAGGCTGGGCAGGGCTCTGCCCGAGAACCTGGCATCCCTTCCCACTGCCAGCCACTCCTCTAGGCAGCAATAACAGCTGTACTGTTTAGTGTTTCTACTGTGTTTGCACGCATAGATCTTCACACACACTTCACAGGAGAGGGAACCGTTGTTTTCTCAGTTCACCCAGTGAGAAGGGCTGTAACAAGCAGCTGCCCTCCAAGATCACCCAGCAGTTTAGGGAGGCAGAGAATCATAGTCACAGGAGGCCATTAGCTCAGAGCGCTACCTGCTTCGCTAGATTGCCTCTCTTTTGGTAGAAAAAAGGCAAAGATGAATCCTTGCAGCTCGTCGAAAAGCCCAGAGATGAATGGGAACCAATGCAAAATACCAGCAACTGTACAGATTCAGAGAAGAGCAGTAAACATGATTAAAGGTCTGGGGAAATTGATTCCTGGGAAGGGAAAGAGAGCTAAATATGTATAGCTGGCTAGCTATACCCAGAGGAGCATACTTAACCTGCTACAAGTATTTGATGGAAGAATAATTGTCCTGGGAGGAATAAAGGTCTAACAGCTATGAAGAATAGGGTGAAATTAAAAGGGTGGAGATTTAGCCTCTGATGGGCACACTCGATAATGGAGATGCTGACCTGTCTCCCAGAGGAACGCCTGTTGCTTCGCTCATGCGGAGCTGTCTGGGAGACAATCATTCTCTGGTACGGCAGTGGACTCTGGAGGTTTTTCCAGCCCTATTTTCTTGGTTTCTGTGAACTAACAGAGGTTTCCTGACTTGGTAGCCTGTCACTAGGGGTCAGGCGGGTTTTTGTTTTATAAATTTTGATGACAGCTAAGGGATACCTGGCAAATCTGTATCACTGGAGAGTCTAGCCAAACATCCGCCTCCAGAAACACAAAGCTACAGTAATAATATACAATGCCTGCAGCTCTTCGCTCTAGAGAAAGAGGCATTGTTATTCTTGTCAGAAAACTGAGGGACTGAAATCTAGCATTTCTTATCATTAAGGAAATATTGCAGATGGCTGTTTGCTGTAAAATGTTGTGATGGCAGAGCTCAGAATAATGCTATCTGAAAGCAGAAAAACATATAACAGCTGTGAGAAGAGGGCATTGCAGTGTATAAAGGAGGCTTCACTACACAGAGCTGGTGAGCGCAGGTTTAGCCCACTCCAACACCTTGCAAACCACCATCTACTGCTGAATGCAGTGAAAACAAATGGTCTGGGCTTGGCGCGTAAGGGAACCAAGTGCACTGCATTCACCTACCTCAGGCAGTGGAAGAAGGCACATTCTTTGACCATTGATTTACTCGTTAAGGATGCAGAGTGCTGGACAAAAACTGCTTGGCTAAAATGTGAAGTATCCGTACGGAAGAGGCAGAGAGCAGAGGTCAAAGGCATTGCTGAGACCAACTTTGTGCAGGTCTTTCTTCATAGATCTCCAGGCTTCAGAGAGACTTGCACCCCACAGGTCTGTATCTTTACCCATCTCCCTAAACCCAGAATACTTTCTGCATACACTGGCATGGATTGTCTTTATAACCTGCTGTCTCCTCTGAAGTACTCACTGTCTCCTACTGGGAGAAGTTACTTTTCCACCTGTTTCTAACCTTCAGTCTCCTCTGCCTAGCACCAAGACAAAGGAACACAATGGTTTTGTAAAAGAGTTGCCCATTTTCTACAACTACTTTCCTCTCCTTTTGGGCTTGTTCTCATACTCAGAGGGAATCTACTCTAAGGTCATATCTGTTATTCATTTGCTTTAACTAAAGTATCCTGACCTGAAGTGCATGCACGCTGCTTGACGAAGCTGGCTTCACTGTATGTGTAGGGCTCCAGGTTCACTCCTGTTAACCCTCAAGCATTTTAAAGGAACACGCCATGGTATAAGATTATGCTTATACACTCCTTGGACTAACACATACTGAATTTCACGTCAGAAAACACGAGAAATGTGGGGCTGGAGCATGGATTGAACTAACAAACTTCCAGGTTTTATCTCCTATGAAATCATTAATGTTTCCAGCACCATTTTCAAAATATTGTCTGATAAAATAGAGGCCACGCAGATAGGTGCTGTGATCAGAAGACGCAAAATATGGCTGTGATGGCACACAAGTATGAGAAATCACAAAGTGAGAAGATTTCGATTTCGGTTTTCATTTGGCTTTCAGTACCCCAGCAGTAGGAGTGAGAAGCAGGACTTATGACTTACTTCCATTAGACACCAACCAGGATTGGCTTTTCTTGGCAGAGCACTGCTTCTCACTTAAAATAATTGTGACTATAGCAATAAGACAACTCTACACGGCAGGGATGACCAGCCCTGTCTCTTCAGGAGGCCGGTGGAAATTTCCCTTCAGAGCTCCCTGTGGGAAGAACTGCAACATGTCTCACCTAGGCTGTTGATAGCTTTGCACAGATGTTCCCAGACTGTGCAGAGACAGTCTAATGGTTCTTTATCCTTATTTTCTGTCCCTCACACATCAGGCAAAAAACATTATTGGACTTATTTACAATAATATAAGGCCTCATAGCTCTTTTTGCGTGGGTTTGGTGACACATTCACAGTCACAAATATCAGGCCTGGATGCCATGGCCTCTTCCAGCTGCAGCCAAGAAGACTTTATTGTGTGGTCGGATCTGCTGACCAAGATGCTCCTGAAACCAATCCCTTCCCCATTTCAGGCAGAGCGACCTGGCTTAGCTTTAATAACAGGTCATTGCTAACCTAGTTCAGATGGGTAAAACAAGTTGTAGGATCCTGACAAAAAAAAACCCACCTCAAGAGATGGGTATGAAAAGAAACTTACTCCAGCAGGGGGGTCATGCTCGAAAGCTGGAGTCAGTGTGTCCTTCACCTTGCACAGCAGCAGCCAGGACAGGTGTGTGATGTGTGCCTCAGCGTGACAAGGTCTGGAAATGGAGGCTCATGATTTCAGGAACATTGGGAACAGGGGCTGGTCTGCTGGAACAAGCTTCGTCAGAGTACTTGCTTTCTGCCTTCCCTCCTTTACAATTCTTCCTTCTAATGTAGGAAAGCCAGCCCACCTGGTTTGCAGAGCCTGTCACCGGGCCTTTGGACTGGAGAGACAAGCATTTCCTTGTAGAATGTCAGCAGCACATGTTTCTGGGAGACTGAAGGGCAGGTGGTACTGCCTTATAAATCATCTAAACATGCCTGGTGTGATAAATGCCTGCTGTATTTTGCATAACATCTGGGACAGCACAGGAAAGACCTTGGGCATTGGGAGGGAGCAGAAATTGAATGTTTTCTGCATGTTATGAATTGACAAAGACAGAGATGGTGTCACCATATGGTCAAAGAAACAGTCAGAGATGCCCAGTCCGCCTTCTCTGAGGGGAAAGGCAATGGCAGGGGCATGGATGCACAGCAACCAAAGAGTGTTCGTTCTGTTTGGTTTTGTCAGGATTTGACAGAATTAAGAATAGTGTAGTCTCTGTGTGGCAGGCTGAAAGGACCGAGGGAGGGTGAAAGAGGAGGAGGAGGAATTGTGTGGCTTTCAGGTGGACTGGTTGGTTAGTTCCTCTGGGGTTAAAAGGAGAAAGATCAGGAACAGCAGAAACCAGCATGGGGGAGACGGCTTCCAGGAATTACTACAACAGTAATAGGGATCAGGACAAAGAAGGTTTAAAGAACAAATCTGAAAAACAGTTTGAAGCCGGAGCATGATTTTAACACCTTAGTTTGATGGAACTATATTGAACCATCTCCATCTATTCCTGAAAAAGAAATGTGATAGAACATCTCTTGTTGCAGAGGACACCTCTTGTTTCAAACTTCTTTGCTTCCAGCCCTCCCCTTAACACCTAGCTCCCACCACAACTGGAAGAGAACCCACCTAAGAGTATTTTCAACAGGCATTGGAGAGCATTACTCAGCACAGCTCAAGGGAGCACTGAATCGATTTTATCACACCTTGTGTGATTGGATCATTCTTCTTGTCTTTGACATTAGTGCTCCAACCCATGTATGGAGTTGATTGAATCTGAGGCACATCTAGAACCACAAAGAAAAAAGGCATGGAGAAACCTCAGGAAACCACGTAACCTGTCCTTTGCTATGAGGTAAGATGAACTAGAACTAAACCGTTCCTGGAAAATGGCCACCTAATCTGCTCTTAAGAAGCTTTCCAGTGATGGAGTCTCCACTCTCTCCCCAGGCAATCCATTTTGGTCCCTCACTACCATGGTCATTTTATTTCTAGCCTGAATCTTCCTTGCTGCAATTTAAGCCCATTATTTCTTGTCCTATCTACCATGGATGAGAAGAACAGTTTATTGTCTTTTTCCTTGCAGCAGCCTTTTATATACTGGAAGACTGTTTCCACCTTCCCCCTTCAGCCTTCTCTTCTGTAGGCTAATTAGCCCAAATTCATTCAATCTTTTTCCATAGGTCATATTTGTCAGAACACTGATTACTCTCATTACCATCATCTGGACTCTCTGTTCAGCTGCTTTCTTTAAGAGTGGTGCTGGGGAAAAAAAAAGTTATTAAAAAAACATGCCCACATACTTCTGCGAATGGGTGTTTGGATTCATTGCATTTCTACTGAACTTAAGTCAGCACCATGTTTTCACTGGGTTCTTTTCTCTTGATTTCTCTTCTATTACTCTTTTGTTGCTTCCCAAAGATATTCATGATAGTTCTTGCCTCTTCACAATACAATAGCCTGTATTACCTGCATAGGCCCTCTCCTCACAGCACAAAGGTGAACTTCCCCATGAATTTACAGTGCCACACACTGGGAAGCAGATGAAACAAGGGTTTGCCAGCCCAAGCTTAAATAATGGCAAAGCAGCCCTACAGTGTCTGAACGTCTGTCCTATTATTCAGGAATTTGTTTCATCGCCAGGTAAGTTTTAGGGATAAAAGAATACATTCACTTAAAAACATCGATTTGCAGCAATGAAAATGAGTCATGAAAAGATAGAAAAATGTTATTAAGATCATACTTAACCTAAGAATTCTCCGTTGTGGCTTCAGCATAGTTTTCTCTGGTCCCTATCCCTCTACATGAGTCAGAATTGGAAGCAAAATGTTTGCAAGATGGGCAGTTCTGGGAAGGCTGTTTTGCTCTGCAGTGTTTGTACCAAAATAGAGTACTGTCATTGCTGTAAGTTCTCTTTTTTTGACATCCGAAACATGCCGCAAGATTAATAGAATCCAACAGTAATTGTTCTAAAGTCAAATCCCTTGTAATGCTTTAAAATCTTCATGCATTTGGAAATGTCTTCATAGTCAATCTGGGCCATTTATTTCCTGAAATATCAACATTATTAAAAGCAAAGATGAACAAGAGTATGAGCCAATGTACCTTTGCTCTTGCTGTCTCTGTTTCTACTTCTGATGCTACCATAAACGACTCTGCTATGCAACACGTGCGGTTAGTTAACCTCCCAGGAGGTCAACATCTGGAGCAGGTTAGGGAGGAGATGGGGCAAGTGAGCCACAGTGGGTAGACGAAGAAGTGGAAGAGTGAGCAGGAAGAGTAATAACAGAACTGAGACATGGAGACAACTATGGCCAGTGATTGTAAGGGAATGAAAGTTGAGATCTATCTTTGACTATATCATGAGAAACAGAGAAGCAGAACAAACCAGTACCCACACAGTGCATTTTATTCCCTGTAGGCACTTGTAATGAAATTCCACATCATATTTGTGACTAATCTCCACCTCACACACAGGCAATCTGCTCCTATAGCTTTGCTTCGCACCACCTGACGATGGCTGTGTGCAGCATGTATCTCCTCCCAACTGGACTCGGCTTAGAAGCTTTCAGTGCATTTGGGGGAAGGGAGCAACAGCAGGACGGGCTTGCCAAAGAACTTTTCATCACACCACTTGAGGGTGCTCGCAGAAGTGCTGTCCAGGCTTTCCAACACAGAACAGGAACATTTTCAATTTCATTGTGGGTCATCATTTTCTGAGTTTCCTTGGATTCAGTGTCAGCTCCTTTCCTTGGATTCAGTTGTCAGCCGAGCTTCAGAAGTCAGCTCCACTTCCAGCTTTGCCGAAGCTAAGCCAGTTCCAGCTGCTGCAAAGGAATGGTATGGAACAGTTTCTGTTGTCTGTATCATGTAGAAGCATTGAGCTGGTCCGACTCCATACTACTTGCCAGGGAAAACAGGTACTCAATGCTGCTTATAAGCATCTGGATAGATGGGTAGGAACCACCCTGCAGTAGCAGATGGCATGCATGGAAAGGGCGAGCTGGTCCTAACTGGGGCAATGCAGGGTGGAACAGCATCTAGATGACCACCAAAGAGAGGATAGTTAAGAACATCTCCACATGAACCTGAAAGCATATTAATTCAAGGTGTAGTTACTGTTTTCCCAGGAGGACTTGTTAGTATTAGCACCATGTAAAATGCTATGGAATAGAGGCATAAAGGCATGCTGTGCCTAGCTGCGAGGCACTTCCAGGCAGATGAACGTTTAGCGCCTCGAATATATAAATACCCTTGTTATATAACAAGGTTTGAGTTATGTTTCTTACAGCCTTGGTGAAAATCGATCACAGCTCAGTCTCTCAGACAATATCATTGCAGAAGCGAAACGACTCTCTCAGACGGCTGCCAAACCTTCCCATGCATAAGCCCTAGTATTCACCCTTTTTATCCTTGGTTACTGCAGTCAGCAAGGAGGGCTGCTTTCAAGCCTTAACGTCTGCTCTGAAGAGCCCAGAAGGACTGCTGGAACCCAACAGTCCTTCCCCAAGCACAAGCCCTTTACCAGGCTCCCTCTGTGGCAGGTGACATTAACACTTCTCCATACAGTTGTTCAGAAAGGAATGTTTTTTCACAGACTATTCACTGACATATAGCTCCCACAGCTAATCCTAAAGTGCTTTCTAACACCATAAACTATACACGTTATAGAGATTAGAGCTGAACAAATATTTCACTATAAATCACTTATTCAATAAGTTTCGTATGCTTTTTTTTTCTATTTGTGAACTGTCTGCAAACTGAAAGCCAAATTCCCAGATTCATTCATTAGTCAAAATTGCCCATGAATTTCTCCTGCAGATAGTTTTTGCCCTGCAGGCCATTCATGGACAGTTTGTTATGAATAGCCTCAATTCAATGCTTGGTTGGTTTAGCTGCAGCAGTCATGTGGACGTGCCTCTGTTCTGAATGAAAATTCACTTTCGAATATGAACCAATATTCACAGTGAATTTCTCCCTCTGGTCACTCAGTCCTGGTAGGAATCAGCCAGTTCAATCTAACCGGGTGGGTTCAGCTGTCCACATCAGCACAACGGGCTGGAAAAGGAGCAAAGCGATGCCCAGTTGAAATTGTTCTGTGTAAAGGCAGGATGGGAACACTCCGCTGGACAGTTGTGAAGCGTCAGAGTTGATGTCCTCGCTCTTGCCTGAAGGGTGGCCACCAGACATAATTGGGAAGATATCTACATCTATAGTGCAGCATCTCCTTGTGTAGCACAAGGCTGTCTGTTTTGCTGTTACCCAAGAAAGATGGATGCTTTCTTCTTACTCAATATTCTCATAATGAAGTAACATGGGTGAGTTCTGAGTCAGCACCAGACCTTGCTCCCTCTTGCCAACCTGCTTTCCAGGGGGTTAATCCATTCAGCATGTTTCCAGGGTGTTTGTAAGCATCCTTCGTCTCTCTAGAGAAGAAAGTAGATGAAGTAGAACATAACGTTTTGTAAACAGCAGTTTGAAGTTTGAGTTACCATTCAACAAGCCTGCAGGCTTCTCTCGTCCTTTTATCTGTCTCCAGCAGATGTTCTTCACATCAGATCACTGTGTTACAGTCCCTGCTGCTGCCAGTACTGCCAAATCCAGCTGCTACTCACACAGGGGGCTCTGAGCAGCCACCGAGCTGCACCTGCTGGTCCTGCTTCTCATCAGCAGCACATCAGGGCAGCAGCACCCCGAAAATCTCGGGCAGGTAACAACAGGGGCTATGTGTGTCTCTCAGCACCACTGCTGTGCCCTTAGGAAGAGCTTTCACAGGCTGGTGCAACGTTGCTAATTGTAAGGCTTCTTTTCTTATTTCTGAAGCTCAAACTGCTCCATGTAGCTCTTTGATGGTGGAGAAGCAAATCCAAAGGCCTTCTCAGCCAGGTAGATACATCAGCAGCTAGGAGAGAATAGTAAATGTCCCCAGCTGGAGAAAATGTTGACTTTATGTTGAGAAACTCAAAGCCAGAAGAAACCAAACAAGGTGGTGGGGAGAGGGAGGAAAAAGAAAAAAATACCCAAACCCAGTAAACAAAAGCCAAACCTGAAAGCTTTTCATTTTATGATGAAAAATACTTCTATTCCTTCCCATGGAAAGCAGACATTTGCTGTGAAAATATGTCACAGAAATTTCATATGAACTTTTAACCACCTTTCTTTTTTTTGCCAGGCAGTTTTGAAGGAGGTCTAGTACAGGCTGAATAATAGTTACACATGTCTCCAAGCTACCATTTGAAAGGTATTTGTATTCTTTATACAAGAAAAGCCCTATTTGAGAGCCCTCAGAATGCATATGAGAAAAAAACTTCTCTAGGCACATATTACCTTGAGCTTTGACCATGAAACACGTTGAGCCTCAGCCTGTTCAAGACACTGCTGCCATTACCCTCTACAGCACCTTTTGCTCAAACCACCTCCAAGCCCTTTCTTCAACAGTTCTCCTTCCCCTTTACAGTCTGTTTGAAGCGTTTTGTCCTCACTTTGACAACTCAACTTCCACCCACTTCTCTGCACCTGTTTCTTCACTCAGCTTTCTAGTAGCACCTTTGCTGACACCTCTTGAGCAGTCAGTCTCTCACCTCTTCCAAAAACCTGTGACCAAAAATGCATCCCTGATCCCTTCTGTGAAGCCGTTTTTGCCAGCCTCCAAATCTCTTCCTCCATGAGATTTGGCTTTCCAAGGTCTTCTCTCAAACACCTGCAAGCAAATCCAGCATTCCTCTGCTCCTCCAAACACACGTACATTACTGAATAGGAAACTACAAAGGCACACATGAAATGTGCCCGCTCATTCATCTTACTGTCAGTCTTCTTGCCATCCTTCAGGAGAACAGACTCCAGACTCCTTGGAACAACCGCCGTGGCCTTTTTCTATCTTTAGAAGTTTCTACAACTTTTATCATGATAAGAAGCAAACAAACAGAAAAACAACAAAGAAAAAAAATAAGCAGTACTTCACCTAGGATGGAGATGAAACCCCTTTTGGTTTGCAGCAGCAGCTGTTAAACAGTGAACAGCAAAGATGCATCACAGCAGGGAAGAATGAGAGGGTAAATCCTATAGCTGGTTAAAACTACTTTAGTAGGAATTTATGGACATGAAATAATTTACCTTTCTAACTGTAAATTTTAATCAAATGTCATGGTTTTTACTTGCTGGGACACCTTGAGGGGGGTCATAGCTGTGATTCTTGTCAAAACCAAACAAACCAAACTAATCTGCAAACAAACAACATGTCATTTCTTAATAACTTGGAGGAAATTGTGCGCTTACCCCAAATCACGCTGCTTCCCTCTGTGTATTGCCTGCTGCCCACCCCCCCGTCCTCGTAGCAGCTCAGCACAGGCCCTCAGCCAGGCAGGCCCTTCTCCCCATGAAAGCGGGAGGGCGATGGACCCCAGCTAGAAGGGCATCTGCCACTCAGTTTCCTTCGCCCCCCCTTCCCAGGAAACCTAGAGGATTTTTCCTCTCCGACATTGGCCTTGGAAGACATGAAGGTTGCACCCATGAAGGGTGCCGGGTCCTTCCTACGCAGCAAATGAATGATTGCAAAGCTATTGTACTAGAAGGGGAGGGGAAAAAAGTGCATTGCTGGCAACTCTCTTCCTTGATTTTATTTTTCCCCTCCCACCCTTCCTTTGGAGCTATGTTAAACGATAAGAGTAGGGAGAGATTTAGCTTAAATTAGGTTTACAAATAGCCCAGTGAATAGGGAAATGAGATGCATATGCTGCATGTTAAAGTGTCACCGCCACGCAGCCCGATGCGACGGGGATTTGGAAAGAAGCCGGGTCCTGAAGATTAGGCGGAAAACACTGTCAGTCAGGAGCGTGCTGGAAGGTTTCTTGGAGCGCAGCTGCCGAAGCGCTTGATGCTGCTGCCCCCCGACGGTCCCTCCTCGTAAGCCGCCCGCCCGCACAGGCGGGCCGGCACCCCGGGCTGCCGCGGGGCGTCCAGCCCCGGCGCTGGGGGCTGCCTGACACCCCAGCCCGGACAGGGCAACCGGGGCCGTGCAGAGGTGGCCCTGGAAGAAACCGTCGTTTGCAGAGCTTTTAAGTGCAGTCATGCTCTGGAGGAAAAAAAAAGTCTATTAAAAATGACGACTCTGTGCTCTCTATTTATTCCCTGTCACCGAGATTTATTTTCTGTCCAAAGTTGTTGGGTTTTTTTTTCTTTTTCTTTTTTTTTTCTTTTCTTTTTTTTCCCCCCAGACTGCAGGCTCCATCTGGCAGCTGAACATCAAGCTCTGCTTTTGATACTTTGCAATAAGGGTCCATGCTGATAATTGAAGCTGCTTCCTTGACAGCCCCAGAGACCACAGCCCCTTGGTCCACAGGGTACCCACATGGAATAGTCTGTCCACATAGTATTGCAACTAGCTTCTCCCGAACACTGGCTCCTGCCAGCTCACCTCACACTCTTTGTCTACCAACAACACTCTGCACCACCTTACAAAGGCAACTAGTCTCCATGGCCAGCCTGACCTCCTTGCTAAGCCTGCTGGTAGGGAGGCCAGGAAAAGGTGCTGGTTGTTTTCGTTACTCCTTTTATTTACTGTCCTTGATGAATGACAGGTGACATGAAGGCTGTTTATATCTCCATTTACATTTCTCTAGAGAAGGGGTGGGGAAATTTGGATGTAGATTCTCTCATCATTTGGGACATCGGGGATTGTTCTCAGCATTCATACAGAAGCTCTGCACCTTGAAGGCAGGGCAAATACCAAGAGATAGGCAGCTGCCTATTACACAGAGCAACACTTCGACTGTGAGGATGAGCTGCCATCACCATTGATTTACAGAGGAGTGGACAAGACTAAGTTTCTTAAGAGAAAGTAGAATGAAACCATTGGGTGCCAATGAAATTGTTGGACTCTCCATCTTTACAACCTGCCAGCCAGCCTCCTGAGTTCCCTCAAACTCACTGGGGCTAATTGGGCCTCAACACAAAACTGGGAAAACTAGGAGAGCTGAAGGTAACTGGGAGGAGGCAGAAGATGGATGAACAGAGGAAGGAAGGGTGAGGGAAAGATCACGGAGAGGATGAGAAGCAATTAAAGAGGAGAAAGCCAGAGTGAGGAAAAGGAAACTGGACAAGAACTCACCTTCATGAACTGGGGACACAGGACTGAAGAGGGTAGGGGACAGGCAAAAAAAGGGGGAGAGAGTAGAAGAGAAGGAATAGCAGAGTCCACAGAGAGGGAACGGACCTGTCGGCAGTAGGAGAGGTGGGGAGGAGGCAAGGTGTGAGACAAGAGAAAAATCCTCTCTGAGGCAAACACCAAGGGAGGGAATGGATGGAAGGGGGGAAGAGATGGAGAAAGCCAGAGGGGCTTGGCTCTGAGAGCAGGAGGATGAGGGAGAAGCACACTGTACCTTTGGGACTTGGCTTGAAAAGATGGCTGCCTTGGGGATGAGGCCTATGAGGAGGGACAGCACAGAGGAAGACACAGCTGCCCCTGTCTGTGCTGTGCCTGCCACTGTGCAAAGGAATTGCATTCACTGTGAAGGCTCTCAATGACTTCTTCACAAACAGCTGTTTTCAGCAGCTCACCTCCAAGCACACTCTCTGATTGCAAGTAACCAACGTGCCGGGAAGCTGTTAATCCTGCAGCCATCCTGTCAGGAGCAGCCTGGGCAATAGAGCTGGTGCTTCTACCCAGTATCCTGAAAGAAAGCTGAACCACCGCACAATGCAGCACTGGCAAGGTTCTGACACCAGTTTACAGAGAAGAGTGGCCTTTGCATCGCTCTACAGAGCAGCAATGCTCCTTCAGTCAGCAGGGCAAGTCTTAAAAACCCACCTGCTTCTTCTCAAACCCAGTGGATGGTCTTTATTTCAAGGCCATGCAACATGGCAGCCAAAGCTCTCCATTTCCTATAAGGAGTACCAGAAACATGAAACCCATGGTTCCCTCTTTTTCTCCAATTAGCAAAAACAGGTTTGTCTTTCCATCCAGGTCTGAAGTTAGCTGGGAGTGATAAGACTGCTAGCCAGGTGTACGCTAACCACAGCTCTGCCTGGGGAGGTAATACACAGCTCTCTTAGCTTAGGGAACTCCCCTTGGATTGAGTTTGCTTGATGCTAGATAAAACCGGCCGCCACTTGGCTTTCCTGTCCATTGGACAAAGCCACCAGGTTTGCCAAAGGTGACTGGAACTGAATTAAATCCCTTCTTGCATCTCTTAAGAGCTAGTTTGAGTGTGGCTGGTCACCTTCTTCGAAGAGCTGCAGCCTCGACAGAGAGGAGTGAAGGAACTAGGCAGTCTTGAAAACACAGGTTAGCACCAAGGAAAATCCTAGTCTCTGGTTACAAGTAAATTAATGAGAAGTAGAGAGCTCTGTGTATTCCTAGCATACCCTCTCTGCAGCATCTGGCAAAATGAACACCCAGAGCTGGCAATGTGCATATGAAGAAATACGTAGATTATCCTTAAAAAATAAAATTCTTATAAGGCAGTCAGTCAGAACCAATATTGGAAGCATTCCCTTTTATCCTTGTGCCTAGGAAGACCACGGACTCTCTAAACAGAGATCTTTAAGAGCAAGTTAAACATCTTTCAGCAAGGGGCTAAATATAGTTGAACCTCTCAGGTTCGACCCTGTGGGTGTTCTGCAAGCACGTGCGTATGTGTATGCCTGTGTAGATTAGATTATTTTTTTGAAGTCATTCTCAAGCCTGTTCTTTATGATTGTACCAATTTTCCAGGCGGGAAACAAAAGTTTCAGAAAGACTGAAGCTAACCTTTTCACTCTCAGGCTCCTATGTTCAGATTTAGCCATGGGTCTGTCTCTGACATGCACTCCAAGTGTCCAGCTGTGGCTTGCCAGGATAGGCGTCTGCATCCCTGCTTACCTCAGGTCATGCAGCAAATCAATGACAAGCTGAGAGTGGAACCCAGGTCTGACTAGTACCCCAGCAGCACGTTTGCTGGAGCACAAGCACCCAATGTATTTGTCTTCATTTAGTGTGCTTTTTTCCTATACTCTTGAGTAATTTCCTTTCCTTCAAGGATATAAATCACATACCTACAAAGTAAAGAATTATTTAAAGAACATTTATATTTAAGCTCAAAAAGGAGTATGAATTTAACTCCCTAGTGGCTGAGATGTGACTGGCTGGTGAGTATAACTTGGCTTCACTATATGAAGATGTTTTATGGCTTCAATACCAGCTGGCCTGCAAACCAGCGTTCTGTGCACTGGGGTGCTGCTGTGGGTGAATACCCTTGCTGCAGGTTAACTCAACGCTGCCTTCATTCATTTCACTTAAATCGAACTACACTGCTCTCAGCCCCAAATGCAAACACGCACACATCAGGCTTTGCCCCACGTTAACTCCATCAGTTTAACAGCTCCATTTCATTGCATGCCACTCTCAGGTGGAGATCAGGTAACAGAGGTTTTTCTTTTACAAGGTAACACCACAAGCCACACCACAATTTCATTTTGTCCCTAATCCTATTGCTGCTAAAGACTGGGAGGGAAATGCAGGAGGGGAGCCATTCCCAGTGACTTCAATAGCCTTGAAGTGTTAAAGGTAACCTGTTAGTATGAAAAGGGGTGCTCTTCCTGTTTATTAAGTATAGCTTAGCAGCAGAAACACCACCAGAAGCTTTAAATGAACAACAAAAAGGACCTAAAAGAAAAGAATACATTGGGAAGAAGCATAGTGACCATTTTCTGAACAACCTAGCCCTGTTCTCTCCCATTACTGCCTTGTGTAGCAACTGCATTTGTGTGAGGGCTGTTTCCTTCCCTCTCTGCGTTCCTCTAACAAGCAATGGATTTGCAACAGCTCTGAAAGCAAGTCTAATGCTGAGACTTAGGTTTATGAGAACTGAACTATGATGCATTGCCATTATACCTACAAGACAGACAGTCACTGATAACTTGCAAAAACTTTTCTTTTTAAAAGAAAAGAAAACAAAGACCTGTGTCCCAAGAATCCTTTAAATCATTTAAAACTGGCAGAGACTGATTTGATCAATTTTCATGCAGACCTTGAACTCCATGCTCAGAAATATGACACAGCTGTCAGGCACTGCAGCTTCCCTCCCAGCCCGTGGACAAGGAACTTTGTGTCAGCTGAAAGAAAGGTTAGGCCTACTGTGTATCTGGTGTGTGCTGGGGGGGAGAGGGAGGCACAATGTTTATATTAAAGCCCAGCTGAAAGGCTACCAGAAGGGTCCCATGGGCTCTATTTTCTTGACTTGACTGACAAGAATAGAAATGAGAGTATGACACAGAAAACCTGATTAAAAGCTGCATTTCAAAGGCAAACAGTATTTGTCGAGCAACTGATCTTAGAACTGTGGTTGGGAATATTTCATAGACCAGTTTTTGGTAAACACAGATCTGGAACCAAGCTCTGATTTCTAATGCCCCAGGAACCCACTGCCTGGGGTTGGAGATGTCTCTGTGTAAAGCGAAAAGCTGTGGAGTCTTGGTCACATCCAAAATCTATTAGGGTCATGTTTTCTATTTCCCATCCACATATAGCTGAAAAGAAAATTGGGAGTTTTGCATATAATCACCTTTTACCTTTTGAACCAAAGCCTCAGCAGACTTGCCTGAGCAAGTGCTTTGCTCTCATACCTGAACCCAAACTCTAGATGTCCTTGACTTGCAACTAATCGGGGCCCATTACTGAGCATGGACATGGGCACTGGTTTCACAAAGTCACTGAAGCCTTGGATCCCCAGAGCTGGCTGGTGGCACATATGACTCAGTTTGCAATGGCTCTTCTGCTGGGTATGTTCCTAAGCTCTAAAGAATTGCTGTGGTGTGGAGGAGACAAAAATCCCAGCCAGGCAGCTCCTCTCAACCTCAACAGCAGTGTAGAAGAACAAATTTAAGTCAGTTGTAAGCCCATAAAAAAAAATCAGTTGCACTGGTGGACACAGTTAAATAAGGTAATAGCAGCTTTTTACACTATTTGTGGCCCATCTGTTCCCCAGACAGGCACATGCACCAGCCTATTCCCCATGCCTTTGAATCACAGAACATCAAAACACAGAGAGGAGCTGAGAAGCTAAAGGCAGGCCATGGTGAAAACCATTTGCTTCTGGGACACAGAGAAAGCACTCGAGCCTCCCCACCACAGCACAGCAGACACCACAGTACTGAGGGCAGGTCCTAAGTAGCAATCGTAGGATAAAAAAAAAGAAGAGGTGTTCATACTCAAGGCACAGAGCACTTTCTTTTTTGCAGGACCACAAGGGAAAGAAACCAACCTACGAGCTAGAAAGGAGGTGAAGCCTGGTGCAGACAAGCTGAGCAAATGAACGGGAGCCGATGTAGTTCTCCATCCCTCCAGAGGATGTCACCGTAGAGCCACCAAAAAAGGCGAGCTTTGTGACCCAAATCTGGAGAGCGCGTGAATAAATGCCTTGTGTTCAGCCACTCTTTGGACAATAGCTCTAAACCTCCCTATGTACTTTCCCAGAAGTAACCATCTTTCCCTAGGCCAGCGTGCAACTTGTGGAAGGACAGGAGGAACCGCAAAACCCATCGTGATCTGAGAGATGTGCAACAGGTTAACCTGAAAAATAACTGGGATGTGTGCTCTATGTGACTGGGCTGAGTAAAGACATGGGGTGTTCACACGCTTTGCAGTTGTACTGGTGTCCCTGAGCATGGATGGGTGCATGGAGGATGCATTCGCACAAAAGGAAGATGAGCTAAGGAAACTGTGAACATGGAGATTATGTTCATGGATATAAGGAACAGACTGTCTTCTGCAGACATTGAGCAAGTGCACCCAGGAAAGAGCTGTTGGGGGGTCTATGTGCTTGATCACCCTGTTCACTAATTTCTGCGGTTTGTGCTGCAAAAAGGCAGTCTTTGGTTTTGTCCCAACAGCAAACCACAGTCAAGAGGAAGAAGCACCAATGATGTTTTAGCATACTTCTGTAATAGTTTCTATCCCTAATGATGCATCTTAATTTTGAGAGTCTAATGCCACAACAGCTCCTCTTCTGAGCTAATTCTACCCTCTGCTGCTTTTGGTCCTTCATGTGAGACACAGAAGCATACATGCCTTTGCCATGAGCCTCAGTCTAAGAAGACAGCAGAGGATCATGAGTGGAAATGACATACCAGCGATGCAGAGCACTATAAAAGAGTCTCTAGGCTACTGTGCAACCTTAGAAGCTGCCCCAGACTAAGGTATTGCTGCTGCAACCCAAATCATGCACCTTTTCCCCGCCTCAAATGTCCACCTGGACAATGACCTGGTGATCGTTATATTTAGCTTAACGAAGTGTCTTGAGACCCTTCAAGAAAAATAACTACCTGAAAGAAATTCTGCAGTTACTGATAGTATTCAGGAAGCTGGAAGACTAGCTAAGTAGCTCAGCCCCTGTACAAAACAGTGGGTTTAAATACAAGCAAGTTAAACTACAGAGCCTCTGGGCTTTACTGTATCAGGTCCCTTAGCCAATGCTTCTCTGTGTGCATGCGCCACACCGGTTTTCCCATTAAAGCGTATCAACTGGAAGCAAGTCATCATCCCTTCCCAAGTATGATTTAATAAGTCCAAATCCAGGAGCTGACCCTGCATCCGCTGCTAAAGAATCACTTGCCAGCCAGCCATGCAAGCTGGGTCTTAATCTCATCTCTTCTTTGCTGCTATTTATTTCAGGGGTTGGTTTTCTTTGTTTGTGTTTGGTTTTTTTTTATACGGATAGATTAAATTTCCTGCCAACCCACTTTCTCATTCAAACGTGTTACAGGGGAAGTGGGGGAAAGGAGGAAATCAGGAACAAATGACCAGCAGAAAATGGCATTAGAAGGCTTAGCGAAGAGTCTGATCCTTAGCCATGTGCACTGTCCCATTCCTACATACCAGCAGTGCTCTCTAAAGGAAGGGAGCATCTACCACAGGAAAAGGAAAATTAGTTTTTAAGCTCATGCTGTCTACGCAAACTCATCAAAGAATATATGCCAGAGCCCTAGAGTTGGGAAGTCCCAAGACTACCAAGTTTCTCCTCCCCAAAAACCTGTGTTCACCAATCCATGCCCAAAGCTCTTGGTATTACCTCCCCCTCCCCCGCCATGGCTGTGTAGGTGACCTAACGAAACCTTTCTTTGCGCTGCCTGCCAGCTGACAACATGAGCTCTGGGGTAGAGCCAGGCTCAGGAAATGCCTTATGCGTGTCCTCCCTTGATTAGGAGGTCACAGACCTGGTAATTCTTGGTAACATCCTCCTGGCACTTGCAACGTGCAGAAGCAGACGTGGAAGAAAGGATGAAAAAAGAGCCATAGCCTTTCACTCTCCCTGCTTTAAGATTTGCCGTGTCCCTGATGTTCACCTACTGCCCACCTGAGGAAACACATAGCTCAGTAACACTGAATTCCCTTTCTCAACACCCATATTCCTGATCCTTATCAGCATGTCTTGCCTTACTCGCAAGAGTAGAGCTGTAACAAGGGAACAGTGGGGGAACTCCTGCTTTGCTGGCATCAGCAAAACAAGCTGCAGGCAGGATGGCCAGCAGCACTTGGAAAAAGCACAGGGAGAAGGGCAACTCAGTCATCAAGGTACCTCACAAGAGCTCTGCTCCAGGCCTCCCTTTAACAGAGGCCATACGAGTTAATAAGAGACCCAGTTGGGTTTGCTCTGAAGTCAACATGTGAAAGGGATCTGCTTCCTCTGTTTTCCCTGCCCTCTGTCTTAGAAATGTTCAAGACCCTCTTAACAGAATCTGCTGAACCATTTTGGGTACACTTGGTGTTGGGACACATACGCGCAGTCTCATCCACTTGCTCGCAAACCAGCAGCACCATGGCTGGGAAGATTCCAGTTAGAGTGCAGGCACAGAAAGGCACTTGCTAAAGGCACTTGCTAAAGGCACTTAAAAAAGCAGATGAAGCTGGGATGCAAAATGTTGCTTCCAACAGAAATCTAGTAACCTGCAGAAACTTAGCAATGTGCTTGATGAAACCAGAATTTTATCATGAACACTCCTCCAATATCTTTCCTTTTGGTGGAGGGAGGGGATCAAAAAGTTTCAGTTTGATTTCCTCTGACCAGTACCAAATCAATCACCCAGTTACCTCAGTCCTGGGTGTCATTTGAGGTTACTCTGATTTGAGGTACTCTTCATGAAGACCTAAACCATGACACGAGGAGGACTCATCTCCTGAGCATCCCAGGTCCTCATGGGGAAGCCAGGCAGTCTTGGACAGGACACCATCTGGTAGGCTGGCTTCTGCTGGAAACTTATTTGTGTTCTGGCAAGACTTTGTTGAAGTGCATGCATCTGAGTAATTTTATTTTTTTTTAGTTCAGATGAATCAGCAGATCCAAGTCCAAAAGCTCTGTAAGTTAAAAAAACTTCTGGCAATCTACAGACTAAATTTCCTGAATGTTTTAAATTGAGGTCTCATCTACACCAACCTCTAAAAAGATGCCCAGTGCTAAAGCATAAAGCATGCTCTCATGGTTCTTTCTCTGTCTCAACACTCAAATGTACCCTTGTGATAGAACAAGTTTCCTTATGATATTCTTTGGTGGAAGGTGATATAACCAACAGGTACTGACATTTATAGTAACATCCGTGGCACCCACTGTGATGGGCAGTCTTTATTGCGCAGCTGGGATTGAAGGCTGTCAGCAAACTCATGCATTTCAGTAGCGACTTACACTTACAACTATAATAGCTTGAACCTTTGTTTGCTTTTTAATGATAAATAGTCACTCTGGAGCACTATCAAGTCATCTAACTGGCATTATTTTTGGCCAGATATTTGTACGGCAGCAATGCCTCACTAGATACAATTTACAGGCTAAAACTCCAGCATACTGGTTGCTGCACAAACCTTGTAAACTCTCCTGTATCTTAGGAAATTCTGCTCTAGATCAATAGACAGAGACGCGCAGAAGAATGATGTAAGGGGGAAGCCGGTGGCGAGGAATGGATAGTACAGCAGAATACTGACAGGGCTATCATGGGAATAAAATGCAAAGATACTATTAATGTCACATCAAGGTTGCGCAATCAAAAGATGAAAAATGCAAACATTAGGATTCCTACAGCAACTTCCACAAAATGGCAATGCAGTCATCTCATTTACTGTAAGGTCTATAGCTGAGAATACATTTACAGGAGCATTTTAAACTAGGCGTTGAAAAATACCAAGGAATGAGAACACGATGCATGTACAGCAGGGCTGAATTACCACTGCTGCTGGATCTGTAGGTTTCTGGGTTTAATAATCATTCTCAGAATATCTGGGGGATTCTGGAGAAGAAGCAGGGAAAATGAAACATGGAGAGAAAAATGCAAAATCTTTGGCAAAAGATCAGGCTGCCCTAACTAATAATAACCTTCTGCTAGCAGCTGTTGATACGGACTAAGAAGTGTTGCTTCCCAGTCCCCTTATGCTGTGGAAATGTGAATGCTCAGACACTGAAATTTCCCATGCTCCGTCTATGGAGATGAGCATTTCCGTTAACTTCCTGACACTTTCCCCCATCAAACTTATTCAGAAGCAAGAAAGTCAGTGAGGACCTTCCTGGTGACTGCCTTAGATTTTAGATCTGGGTTGAACATGCCGTGTTTCAGACTGGAAAACCAACACATGAGCAAAGTCAGGCAATTTTTAAAAACATTTTCCCACGTAACTCAAAGCAGCAAAGGATCTCCCCCATGAAACAACAGAAAATAAAACTCACCTTTGTCTAGAGAAGTAGAGACCTTGCAAGCCTGGGAAATTGTACCTTCAAGGGCAATGTGTCAGACTATTATGAATGAGAAAAACAAGGCTATAGTACCAGGGTTCACTACCAAGCTGGCTGGCCTAATAACGTGCAGGTCCTGGTTGCACGGTCGCTGCTTATTGCCAGTCATACCAAGGATGAGTATTAATGGCCAAATTCATTATAGTTACAGAATTAGGCAAGGGAGGGGAAGAAAGCAGCAGCAGGCAGTAAGAAGTCCTTTTTTTATATGAATAAAGTTTTATTGAATTTTAGACAATTAGAAAGAACAAAGAAAGAGGAGCAAACAGTCTCATGGAGGGTAGGAACCAGAAGAGCTTTCCCAGTAGAGGAGAGGGCCTGCTGAGGGCAGTGTTCCTGTAAATGTCACACAGGGGTTGTTACAAAAGCAGAGAAAACGTGTCTGGGCTTTTCTTTGATTGCTTTTTTCTTTTCCTTCCACATTAGGGTTTCTAAAGCCACTCTTCTTCCCCCTGTCAATCCTACCACCCAGTAGCAAAGTGAGCAGACAGGCGGGAAAGAGGACTGCTCCGGTGAAACGTGTGTGCACAGACTCACAGAGCAGCCACCTGCCTGCACCACCATGGGGCTTTGCACCCATTCTGGATGGAGTTGTGTAGGAGGGGGAAAGAAAGGACGGTTGGATTTGTTTTTCTCTTTTGTTTTTTCTTCTTTTTTTTCAATTTAAGCAAAGAAGGCACAAAATCTCAGCCAAGCTTCAAACCTAGTGCTGCCTGGGAGCCCCCAACCTCCCGAAAAGCCAGTGTGTCCACGTGGGAACCCAGCCCTCACCTCTCCTCCCTCTTCCTCAGAGTATGTGCTTGCATTTGAAAGGTACCGCTCAGGCAGAAGGCCCTGCCCAAGACTTGCGCACCGCTAGAGAAAGTAAAGCCGTGCCGGAACAAGGAAAGTGGGGATGAGGAAGAGTCTGTTGGTTTAAACAGACCCTTTTACCAAAGTGAAAGCTACGGAAAGTCACCTGTGACTCCCTACATTGTTTTTCCAAAAGCGGACCTGGGAGGGCTCTGGTGCTTTTGGAGGTGACCACTGCCTTTACGTGTGCAAGGGTTGTTTTTATGCAGGAGGGCTGAGATACCCATCCAGGCATGGCCCCTTCGAGCCAGTGCTCTCTAGAAGGGTGAGTACCAGCCCTCAGTCCAGCCCTCCAAATGGCACCAGGTTCCTTGAGCAGTTTCAACTCTTGGCTTTGATTAAGGCTATTTAGTTGCTATAGAAAAAGGATAGGTGCCAGGCACAACCACCTCCCTGGCTGCGAGGAGATGGCAGAGCCACTGGCAGATGCCACCAGTACCCAGCCCCAGGACATTGTGGGAAGTAGAGGAGGCAGAGAGATAGCATATGGGCTTCCACAGGGTTACCCCCTCCATTAAGCCCCTGCTTTCACTCTTTCTAAGGAAAGGGATTTGGAAATGAATCCTGCCAGCCTCAGCGTTTGGAAAGTCTCTGTGCGTGGGAGAGCAGGAATGAAAACTGCGATGCCTCCCTGTGAGGGACCCAAGCACAACATGTGCCCTGACATGCCGGCCAGACATGGACAGCCCCATGAGGAAAACCCACCATGCAAACACCAAAGCTGTGGGGTTTGAAGCCGCTTGCCCCAAACCAGAGCAGCCCATGGGCAGCAGACGCCTCTGGACCTGCCTGCTTCTCTGCCATGCCACACTGCTCCTCTCTGCCTCCTGAATAAACCCGGCAACGCCTGAAGTAAAAAAAAGCCATGAGCCCTACAGCAGCAGCAGCGACAGCAGTGACGCACCCTCGTCCTCCATGGAGTGTCTGAGGAAAAGATGCTCAGACAGCTGCGCCCTCCACAGCCACAAGCAGGCAGCGTACTGAGCTAGTGCAGGAAAAAACCCCAGTCTGAGGAGAACCTGTGTGTGTCTGTGTGTTTGTGTGCGTGTTGGGATGGGGGAAGAACAGCAAAAACCAAAGACAAACACTCCCCAGTCCGCGCCCTTGCCCAGCCGCCCCCTTGGCCGGGCTGGTGGCTGTGCCTCCATCACTCCGCTCCAGCCTGGCCCGTGCCTCCTCACACCCACACACCCTCCCTTGTCCGGCAGCGGGGCCAGGGCTGTGGGGAGGGGGCCAGGGCCGCCACGCTGAGGCACACCCTGCCTCAGCACTCCTCCCTGCTTAGCCCTCCCTGCCCCAACGCAGGCTGTCGTCCTCTTGGAAATAAAACAGCAACAACAACGGAAAAAAAATTAATATATATATATCTCCCCAAACCTCCCTGAAAGACCCAAATGGATGGAATCAATCCCAAACAAAACCAACGGGAAACAAAAGCAAAAGTCCCCCCGAGGTCAGGGCTGGGTGCACGTCCCGTCCGGGGCTCAGCAGCCGGGGAGCATGTCCCCACCTCCCTGCTCCTCCGGCCTTGGCACATCTGCGGCGTCCACCGGCACAAGGAGCCCCAACAGCCAGGGGTATGCGGCATGGCCAGGGCTGTTCCCCTGTCTGGCAGCAGCCTTGGGAGGGCAGGGCAGGGGGGAGAGGTGAGTGTGTGTCCCCCCGCCGCCTCGCCACCTTTCAGGAAGGAGTAGGGTCTCTTCGCCCCAAGGGGTACAAGAGGCCCTTTGCTCGGCTCTTGGCTGCCAGCACGGCCCTACACAAGGGAGCCAGCCCGGCTCTGGGCAGGCACCATGACAGGGACAGCCCCGATCCGCTCCAGCGTGGCCTGGCTGACGGCATAGGAGCGGGTGTGCGGCGGCCGTGGTTTCCTGCTGACTGAGCCATTGCTCCGGATCACCTCCTGAGGGGACGGCGCTGTGCTGGCCGTCACCACCAGCGTCTTAGGGGGAGCCGGGGACGGGTGGCCACCATTGGCATAGACAGGGCGGGTGCTTGTGCTCCCTGAACGGGAGAAGGGGGGCTGGTGGGCATCGTTGCTGTTGCTGAAGCGGGTGAAGGAGTCTGTGGCATGGTTGGCTTTGGGGTCATTCCAGTAGCGGCTGTTGTAGGTGTTGGAGGAGGTGAGGGTGTCGTTCTCTGACGAGGACGCGTCGGCATGGAATGTCTTTGCAGCGGAGGAGCATTTGGGCGGCAGGTCATCCTCCCTGGGAAGGAGAGTGTGTGAGGGCACATGGAGGATGCTGTCCCACTTGCCCAACACCACCATTCCCCCCTGCCACCCCCTGCTGGGGTCAACGCCATCGATTCAAGGTGAAGGACAGCACCAACGTGAACCAGCATTGCTACTTGGCTCTTTGTTCCTCTCTCTTTGCAGGACCCACCTCTGTGCACATTATTTGCTCCGTGTGCCTACGACTGAGGCAAACGACCCACTCTCATTGTCTAGGGGGGCAAAACCAGTGGTTGTCACAGCCACTGGTACTTTGCAGGCAGTCAGTATGACTGTACAACCAACAAAGCTGATCCTCAGGGCACATGCAGGAAGCTACCAGAGGGAAATACTGTGGCTGTAACAGCAGAGAAGATCACAGTTGTATTTCTAGAGCTTTTCAGCCGTCACTGTCTGGTATCATGGGTCAGGGTCCCCATCATGCCACTCTTCTACAGAGCTAACAACACCAAGTCAAAGCTCTCAATAAAGGCAATACTGAAAACAAAATCTGTCGTTACCGTTCTTCATTTGCTCCCTCCATTTTTTGGACATATGTGGACATCTTCCCCTGGCCCAGGGGAACACAACCAGAATTAGCAAGAGTGAGATTTCTGATTGCCTTCCTGCCAGCCGCTGCTTTTGCTGGGCAATCAGAGGTCCCCTGCCACCAGCTTTCCCCTACGCTTACCTTATCTCATTGGGAATCTCCTCCTCTTCTTCTTCTTTGTGTTTATTTTTCCAGTAAAACAGTGCCACAGCCACCAACACAATGCAAACAACAAGCACAACGGCACCTGTGGCCACTGCTCCTGCAATCAGGCCGATACTCCGGGGGTGGGCTGTGGGGACAATTGAACAGAGAATGGAGAAGAAATCAGGGCTGAGCTGTGGCTGTCCATAAGCATTTGAAGCTACCATGGCTTAGGAGGGGGAAAGACAACATCCCCATTCCAGGGCACAACGATCTTCTGATAGAGAGGCACATGTGGCTCACAGCAAACATGGTTACACACTTAACTGTCACAAGACAGAAGCAGGTGGCCAAGCCTCTCTTGGCAAAATACTTACGCGCAATGACTTGCAGGTCCAGAAGGCAAGTGCTGGTTCCAATGGCATTTGAAGCCACACATTGGTAAAGACCTGAGGACACAGTGCTGATATTTCGGAGAGTGACAGTGCCCTGGACTTGGTCTAGTCAGAGAGAAAAGAAGGATTTAAATCCCTCCCCCCTCTTGAGGAAAACCATGAAAAGGCAAAGCCAACAAATAGAGAATTTTGGTGAGACTCTCTTAAGAGAGAAATAAATTAGGAAATAACCTTGAGAGGGAAGCATTTTGCACGCACACACACCTACAAGATTAGGTCTTAAGGAGATTACACTATATGTTTCTTTTTCTTCTTATAGATTAATTTCTGCAAATGAAAGCTTGGGAATCTCAGCATTGTGTGAGAAAAGGGAGGAAAGAAGAGAGGTGTTATAGCCAGATCTACCCGCTAAATTCAATCCTGACCTGCAGAACCCCTGCTCTCCCATCCCTGGGCTCTCCACCCCCTGCTCTGACAATTTTCCTCATTTCCGAATTATGTAAAACTAAAAGGCAGCAAGATAAAGGGCAAAAGTACAGTTATCACTACTTGGTCAGGACACCTAGGCTAAGAAATCTTATGGCTGGAACTCAGGGTTGGGCATACCCAGTCTGATCAGAGCCTTGCTTTTACACGCATCTAAAAGGCAGCTCTGGCAGTAACTTATTGGAGAACAGTGACCTCAGTTTGAGAACCTTGCAGTATTTTCCTGGGGTGATTCTACCTCCCTTCTCCCAGTTTCCAATCTATGAGCCTTTCATTTGGTTTAAAACCCAGGTGAGTTGGCAGCTGAAATCTCCAGCCATGTGCCAACATCTGGCAAATATGTTCTCCCTCTTCCATTCAAACAGACCCGTGTTCTTCAATGGGCAACATGTTTCTGTACCAAAAAAACCATGAAAATTTAGGTGGCCACTGGAGGGTACCTAGTACACCATGGGCTCTAGGAATCTTCGTTCCAATAAAGTGACCATGCAAGTGGTGGCAGACACTCAGCAAGACATGCCACCTCTGGTGGCTCAGACAAAGGAAAGCCCAGGCTGTTACCTGGGAAGTAAGAGGATAATCAACAGAACGAGCACCTTGTGTGGCAGTTGGGGGCAACTTGGGAACATTGTCCAGTTTCTCCCAGAGGTATGTTGGCCGGGGGATGCCTTCTTCCGAGCTGCAGGTCAGTGTGATATCGCTGCCCACGTCCAGGGACCCCTGGATTCTGCAAAGCGGGGCAGAAGGAGGAACTGCGAGAGAAGAGGGGAAGGTGACAGCAGATCAGGAAATATGACCAAACAGTGGAGTGCAAGCTCTTTCTGGACATGTGCTGTTGGGGAAAGCAAGGACACTGGCATGAGCTGACAAGGGGACAAAAGGGAGGAAGCAGACAAGAACCCATTAAGGTTTGGGGGGTGACAATTCACAAAGATTCCTGACCCACCAGCCCATCAAGGTTACAGACTACTGCTGACTTTCACAGTACCCAGATCCCTTAGATCCCTCCCTAGAGAAAAAGAAAGTGAACATTTCTGTCTTTGAGACAGCAAAGGTGGTGAGAGCCAATAGACCTGCAGACAGAATTTGCTGTGTTTGGGTTTTTTTTTTTTCCGTATCCCTATAACGTTACACACTCTGGAGTACTTAAAATCCTAGGGAGCACACAGTACTAATTGATTTCATGAAAAGGAAGCAAAGATCTAAAGTCATTCTTCTCTCTTGTTGCTATGCACAAAACTCTTATGGTCCCTTCAGCTCTCTGGGATGCCCTTGTACTTTATTCATGCTTCTTTGCATGCACATCACAATGCTGCCACAAAAGCTTTCTCTCCACCATATTTTAAAACTCCATTATATGCTACCTGCATATGAGGCTATGTGCCTACAAACTCCCATAATACCCACGGGGCAGCCCATCCCTCATCAGAGGATGTCCATAGGCTCCAATACACTACCATACACTACCGTATTGCTCTGCCATGATGCACTATCATGCAAAAGATCCCCATGTCCCTGTTCCTCCCCTCTCCCCCATAATCCCAATATACACACCCAGGACAGTAAGTCCAATGACTCCAATATTCCTGACACCTCTGTCAGGAAGATTGTTGACCAAACACTGGTATGTGCCAGTATCCGATAGCTGAGTGTTGTTGATGAAGATGGAGGCACTGGTGGTTGGCATTGTCACAGCAAACCCCACTCGCCCATAGAACTGAGGTGCACCACCAAAGATCTGACCCCCTTGGTAGAGGATAACCTGGAAAAGAAAGGAAGGCTCAAATAACACTCTGCAGGAGCTGAGCAAGGAGGAAGAACAGCAAGCAAAACATGGGCTTCCAAAGATGAAAGGACCAGTTCCTAAAGCATCTCTAAATAACTAAACCTCAATATACAGCTGTCCCAGGCAGACCCATCCTAGCAGAGGTGTTTTCTCTAAAACAGGAACAGCGTCTACAGCCTGACTTATGTCAATAAAGATGTTCACAGAGTTAACAGACTTGATAGATACCCAAGTCTTCTGGCATAGCTGAATTGGCAATACCAGCCTGCTTCATATAATAGCCACTGCCCATCTAAAAAAGCAGAAACTGTGTGCAGGTCAGTGAGTACTTTACTGGAGAGCATCCTCCGAGTGGGCAGTATCACTTTGAGTCTCATCCAGTAAGATCCTGCCATGATTTGACACTGCTTACTGAAGACCATTGGGATGAACTGAATGACAGGCAATGCAACTCTTGAACCTGCACAGCCTACAGCAATCAGATGGCTTATATAGCACTTTGTACTCAGACCAAGTCCCTGAGGAACAAGTACTCTTCAGTGCAGGTTCTCACAACTGAATACCAAATGTGATGGGGGCAGTGTGACCCAAGACAGATGCACTTTGGAGCAATGGCATTATTCTGCTGTCAGAATACGTGGGCAAAAACCAGGCCAGCAGATCTCAGGTTAAGATTCTTGTGCCCACCACAATAGACTCTCACTTGCTAGCGTTCATAAGAACAGACTTGCATAAGCAACAGACAGTGGAAAAGTAAGAGGGGAAGTAAAAGGCGAGATGAGCCTATGAGAAGCCATGTGTTCTGGGCACATTTTATATAGATTTCACAGGTTTAAGCCTGCAGCTGCTCCCAGATCCTCCAAATCCCATATCCAGAGCGCCAAAAACTGGATTACACCTCCTGTGCTCTTTTGAACACACAAAACACTAGAGATCCAGGGCAGCCATACAGTGTCATGTACACCTGCCCCAATTGCACATCCAGCCACGGACACAATTCTCATCAGTTAACAAAGCATTGAAGAAATCAGATTCATGTAAGATCCAGAGGGCATGTTCAACAATGAAGGGAACGTTCTGGAACAACAGGAGACTCATCATTGCAAAGGGACTACATCCAGATCAATGTGAAGAGGGTGAGGAAAAGGAAATCCCCAAAGAAATGCATGCTCCAGTGAAAAAGGACCTACCTGTTGAGGCTGGTTGGCGTTAGAAAGAGGAATGACCATCCAGATGACATTAAGGTTAGTGAGAGCAGCGTTAGTGGTGAAGGTGCAGGGCAATACTGCTGTCTGGCCTCGGGCAACCTGGATACTCCCTGAACTGACTGACACCTCCAGGGGATGCACCAGACCTGGAATGAGAAGTACACCCAGTTCAAGCATTTCAAGAGAAGGACACCTAGTTCAAGCATTCCATGTGGTCCCATACACGTGCAGGTCATGACAGCAGCATCCTGTTGGTACAAAACTGTCCCTTACCAATTACTTCAAGCTAAAAATAATTATATTCCTGCCTCAACAGATCATGCCACTCTCTTGCAGATCTTTTTCACAGGCAAATGCAGATAGGCAGCCCTTTTAAGTGAGAGCACTCTAGTTTCAGAGCCTCTGAAAACAACAGGTTTTGTTTTGGCGATGGGGAAGGAGCCGTAAAAGCAGCTAAGCTGTGCCTAAGAGATAATGAAGTATGTTTTCAAACCCATCAATCTTAATGATACCCAACATTACTAAAACAGAAATGGAAACTGCATTCTAGAAGTCTTCACCAAGGGTTAAGAAGAGAGAACATGTATCACTAAAGAAGAAACACAGTTCTCTGCCCACTTCTACCCTTCATAAAGTCCAGTATGAGCAGAAACATTTTAGTGCTAATTTTAATTAATCTTTCCAGTCCAAGTATTTCTATCTAGCTGGTGAAAAAAGACTACTGATAACGGAGGATCTCATCAAAGCTCATTTGTTTTGCAGCATTTCCACCATCTCTTCTTTGCATTCCACACAGGCTGGACAGGGCTGAAAGCCTGATAAGCCCCAGCTTCCCAGTGCAGCAGCTCAAGGCTGCAGTTTTTAAACTGCAAGTCACACAGGGAAATATCTCCATTCCTACTGCCAACATCTTGTCAAATGAAACTAACCAAGGAGTCACCTCCACTGTTTTGAGTAGCACTAAAATTCTTTAAATAATTTTTCCCTACAAAATAAAAATATTGTCTACCAAAAACATCTCTCTATATGACAGCTCACTATCTTCTTGTTCAGTGCATGTGGGAGGTTGCTGGAAGAGACGGCAAGGAGTTTTCAATCTCCAAGGCAGTATCAGAATATTGCTAGCACCCAGGTGTAGTCTGGGGACTGTCCAGTGCTCTTGCGACTCCAGGAAGGGCTGCCAGCAAACTTTCTATTTTCTGCCAAGAGACAATAGTTTGCTGAAGGTGAAATGCTCCATGAGAATAGGTTTCTAGCTGAACTACAAAGAAATAGAACGGGCTAATTTCCGAGAAAAAGGTGAGTGGTCTTTTGCACACTTGTCTGCTGGGATCCTTCCCAGCCTACCTAATGGAGAGATGAGGCGTTCAGAGCCTGGAAGCGCTGAGCTTCAGATGCTGCAGATCCGAAGTTTCTAGCACCTGAACAGCCTGGGTTTGGACTGACTGCTCTGGAGATGCAATATTCCAGGACCCTGCAAATCCTCAGCAACCTCCTCTGGACTTCTGTTCCCTCCTCAATATCTCCCACCTCCAAAGCCCCAGGTAGTTCAGGGAGGCTGAGAAGTACTTCAGAACAGAGCCAGACAAAATGCCATTTTAATCTCTCCAGGTGAAATTCATGAGCTTCTTACTTTGCAGAAAAAAAACCCAAGTCTGACATTCCTCACAGGTTGGAACATATTTAAAAATATGGAGCATTTTGGAAATTCCTAGGGAAAAAGAGTTCATCTTGGTGCTAACATCTCAGACAATTAGGTGCCTGCATGAGGAACAGCTGGTGAAAGTTTAATCCATCAATCTCCTATGCAGGGCTGTTAGCAGCAAGTGGAAGTAAATAATTTGAAGAGCCAGTAATAAGCATCACCTTTATTTCAAGGAATCTGCCTTCCAGTTGTGTCTGTGGTTGACAGACTGGGAATGGTTTAGGACTCCTCATTTGCTTATGGCTGACCAGGCAGTGGCAGTAGCCCAAAAACCAGAAGTGATCCATGTCAACTTCGGAGATGTTTCTTACTGAATATGACCCTGACAAGGGATCGTCTTTTCTGCAGGCCTAAATTTGAAGGCTACCTTGCCATGACTGCTTAGCCAGTCTAGCATCATCCATGTGCTAAACAGAGTGCAGGGAGTCACAGTAATTTGGACATTTACTGGATTAACCTCTTTCTCCAACATGGTGCAGAAAGCTCTTCTGCCATGTTCAGCATAGATTTAATGAGATGCACTCCAGGAGAAGAAAGCCAACTACTCATGTGATTTGGAATACCAACATGTGTTCTCCAGCTCCATCCCTTATCCCCTCCATGAACCACCCCCACTCCCCCTTCAAATTCTTGTCATTCACTTACCTATGAGTATTCACTAATACACTAATAACAAATTTACTGGAAAAGTTAGAGTTTACGGTTTGCATTGCAGGGTTAGTTACATCAATCACTCAGTCATCAAGATGATGTGATTTTGATACCTAACGACCCTCTTGCTCCTCCTAATATTTACTATTAGTTGATTGCAAACATCCTGCAGAATAACAAAAACACTAAAATAGAACATGCATAATTTCCTTACTGTAAAAATAATTTTGAATACATTTGAGAATTTCCCAATCCACTTATGAACAATTTAAAAAAGGAAAGAAAACACATAATATTCCCTTTGCTCTGCCTGTGCCCCAGTCTCTCCTTGCAGCACCCCACAGCCCTCATAATCTCCTCCCCCTTTCAAGGCACCATAGCATCCCGTTTAATTTTAATGCCATGGAGTGGTTTCTGATTGCGGGGCCGGGGTGGGGTTGGGGTGAGGGTAAGCACTAAGGAAGAGCTGAGGTCCCCATCCATTTCTCTTGCCAAGGGGAGGTGCTTTGATCCCGGGTATGCCGGATGAGCACACCACCACCACGATGCTGTCCTTTCTCTGTCTTTTTAAACCACTGGGGAAGGTCCTCAGACTTGCCTTTGCCTCATGCATCCCAGGGCCTGTCAGCTGCTCTTTGGCCCAGGATCCATACAAGGCAGGTGGCTTTTAAAGACGAGGACTCATTTTGTTAAGCAAAGAGGCACCTGCAGGGCTACAGCTGGGGAAAACATACGCAACCACTTCTGACAAGTAAGCTTAAACAAAGCGACAGGGGAGACAGGAGAGCAAATGTAGGCGGCAAAGTCCTTTTCCAACAACATAAACAGGGAGGTAGGCTGGTGTGTTAACAGAACACCAGGGGGGCATTACTACAACGTGACTCCTCTCCCAGGGAGACAGCTGAAAGAGCAAAGATCAAATCCTTTTCTGAAACTACAGCGTCTTTATTTCTCAGACTACTAGAAAATGTAACACGCTTACACATGCACTTGCCCATCTATGCAAGTATCTACATCACTGCATCCTTCCACGCCAGTACTCATGGCCCAAAACACAGGTGGATGCACATAAAAACACATACACTTCTAAAACTGTATGCCAAGGAAGAAATCTAGTAGGAAAACTCAACCAAATGATACATGTTTAAACATTTCAAAATTAGGACTTGCAAAAATGTGGCTTTGCATTAATGCAAAAGAAGGGAGGCAGGGGAAAGAGGGAGGAAGAGATTTCAAATTTAGCATATCTATTGGGATAAGGATTTTTCAATGCAGCCTAAGGAATGAGGACTTGAATTCCCTTGGGTAGATATAAATGCAAATATAGATATATGCACACACATACAGCCCAGTCTACTAAGTCAAATTACACAGAAAAAAAATCAAGGAAGGGATGTTGTAAAGGGTCTCCTTTTGCAAAGGTACACAATCCAGACCTTTTCTAAGCATTCAGAGAAGCTTAATGACTTGTGAGAGACAACAAGAATCGATCACCACCAAATCATCTCTTAGAATTGGATTACAATGGCCATTACACCCTCTCTTGTATGTGCAGTCTCCTCCTTACTCAGTAATTAAGCATCCCTGTAAGCAGCAGCCTGGAGGAAGAGCAGGGTACACCACTGTCAGCAGAAAGAGGAATGGGCCCTTCCTGTACATAGGACACTTTGATCTTAGCTTGATTCTGCAAACAGCTTTCTCCTTTGATCCTGATGCAGCAAGCTCCCATCACTAATTAGAACAGAGGCTCCATTTTTTTTTTTTGTCCCCTATCAGGAAACCAGCCAGCAGAACGATGTTTTGGCTACAGAGGCTCTTTTAGAGTTTCTTCATATTTCCAGGACCAAGTAATTATTCTGGCAACAGATCACTCTGATTTCATTTTTGATAGGTCACTACTGCTTTTTCGAGTAGCACATTAAGCTCCCTCTCCTGCATCCATGAAGGAGTCCATGTAGACAGCCCATACAGCATGACACAAGCACGTAGGCCCCAGTCCCGCAACCAGCATTTGACTCCCTGCTGGATGTGAGGAAGAGGAACATGCTGCAACAGGTTTGCTAGCTGCCCTACAAGGGCTGCAAGCCTGAGAGGCTTCAAAATATACCAGATGCAATAAAGCTGAAAGGCGTGAGCACGTCTTAGCACTTTGACTCACATTGAGTTGAGCGAAAATGTTCCCAGCTCCCGCTCACTGCCACACCGCTCAGCCAGAGATCACCATCAAGACCATCAAATCACCTCAGCTGATAACCCCGTGAGTGAAAAGAGGACTTCCACCACCGTCACTTCACATCAATAGGAGTAGGACAGATTATAACACAAACAGCTGATGCACAAATTGCCAGTCCATATGACCATGATGACAGATGGTCACAGACCACGAGGGCCTCAGAGGCTGTGCCTTCAGGAAGCACTGAGGTCACGCCATTGAAGTTGTGCTAAGGGTACATCCTCCTCTACTGCTGCATCATCCCCAATCCCCAAGTTTTTCAGAGGCAGCCATGCTCAGCACAATATCTGGGTATTACTGTCTGGGTTGCAGCACAGTGCACAGAGAGGGTCCTTCCCCACTGTATTTAGCTTAGGAGTTTTGATCTCCCAGGACCACAGAAAAATATAAGTTTATTTGGAGGGTCATTCATACCACGGAAGTCAAGCACCTGCCTTGCCTCACCTTCCGGAGGACACACTCCGCTTTGCAAGTACCCCCAAGAACTCTTGGCAAGTCAGCAGCACTTGGCACCTGCTAGCAGCAATCTCTTGATGCTCAATGGCGCGGGAGGCTGGGCTAGCATGACTTTGCATGCGCAGAGGCCAGGGTACAGGTTCACTCTGCAGTGCTGGCAAGCCAGAGAAGTAAATGGCCATGGGAGAAAGAAGGGAGGGAGGTGTGGAAAGGATAAAAAAATACCCACAGCTGCATGCATTCTGCATCTCCAGACCTCCAGGGAAAACGTGCAGAAATGTGCGTGTCTGGGGGGGAAATGAGAATAAAGCATCAAGCTGTATCAGCTTGCATCCAAAACCCAGGGAATGGCTCCCCACAACCCAGTGCAATTAGCAATCCTGTTGCCATGTGCTGGGGAAGATGCCTTTGGCAGTATGACATTTTGGGTCCCTTGTTAGAGAGGCAAAGATGAGGTCACTCAAAAGTTTCAAGAACAGAGTAGGAACAGGATGTTCAATCTGGCGACTGCAGGCAACGAAGGGAGAAACTGCAGAGCAGTCTTTTTCCTGAGATGAAAGGAAAACACAAGTTGCTGTGCTGTTGGCTTGTCTCACATCTCTGAGTCTGGGACCAGACCTGCCTTCTGTGCTAAAGAAGAGAAATGTCTCCCACCCCAAATGATAAGAGTTACATTGCCCACTCATCACACTGAGCAGCAGCAAAACCCGCAGCCCAGGAAGGAGTGACTCACAGCTGGAGAAGACAGTAACAAGATGCAGGGAATACTTCTGCCACAGGACCTGCTAGTGCAGCAATCGTTCAAAAGCCCCTGAAGGAGCCTGACTTGCAGTTGTAAGCAGTGATAACACCAAAGTTATCCAGCATGATATGGCAGCACCCAAAACAGGCTGCTCAACAAGCTGTCTGAATACTGGTCTTGCCCATTCTCACCAGGGGCTAGTATCTTTCTGTCATTGTAGGTGTGCGACACTTTCTAGTTCAGAAGCCATCAAACCAAAAGCAGTATTTACCCAGCCTAGTGTCTGGAGACAGCATGCAGTAGACTCCATCCTGCTTGTGGAACCAGCATCACCAAGCACTCCAAAGTAGCACAAGTCTGAGTTAATTCCCACTGTCATTGTAAAGACCTCCTTGGAACAATTATACTGGGAGCACTGATGAGAAGAAGGGAGGGCTCCACCATACTATAGCCCTTCTGCCAGCTCATAGCAAGGAGAAGGCAAACTTTGGTCCAGAAACCAAAGTGATTGCCTCCATGCCCCAGCTTGTGGGTCCATGGGTGCTACAGATGCTACAGGGAGCCTTCTCAGACAGCCTGTGGGGCATACTGAGGACACTCAAGAAAATGTCATTCTTCTGTGAGAAAAGAGGGACAGAGATTTTCTAGCATAGCTCCTCCTCAAGACACAATCAACACTGCCTAAGCCAATTCCAACGGAAGTTTGCCTAATTTAGTCTTTAAAGCCCCAGACAATGTCTCCACTGTGCAACACAGCTTAGCAGTCGGGTCCAGTAGTGAGCAGCCCCTGCTTTCTTGTAACACACAGAGCTGTCACCAGTGATGCCTTTGAGCCCCTGCCTTTTCCTCTCTGCAACCCACCCACGCAAATCACATTTGCCAACCTAGTCTCTTCTCCTCGCCCTGTCCAGTTCTTTCTGCATATCCTTCACTATTTCCATCACAATGATGGGCAGATGTATAGCTCAGAGCTAAAAAGAGAAGTTGCAATTGAACAGAGTTTGGCCATTTTGTTCCGTGAAACAGCTGCATCAAACTCAGATACCAGAACTTATTGGGAGTAAGCCCATTCCCTTTATTTGGATAGGCTCAATATTCCAAAACAAGGCTCATGCTGGTTCTTTCTGGCTCACAGGTCTAGCAATTTGACAGTAACCCGACAGCGTATAAGGCAAAATAATTTCTAACTCTTTCCTTCCTATCTTTGCTGGCTCTGCAGGACAGACTGGAGCAAACAGCAGGTAAACTATCACATCTAGCTTGGTTTTAGAGAAAGATCTGTGTAACACAGGTGTTAAACCTACAGTGACGTTAACTTTTCCTCTCAGGCTACTCTCAGTGTTTTCCTCAGTGTTACTCTCTCTGTTAAATGCAGGTCAAAAGCCAAGCTAACCTCTAAGCACCTTTATCCCTGGAGAAATCATTCAGACACAATTGGTGGTATCTAGTCATCCCTCCAGCATGGAGCCTCCCAAGTAAATAGATATATTTTACCAAAGTAAGAGCAATCTCAGGATTGCTGCCCACCCTGTAGGATATGCGGGCTAGCAGACACTAATCCAGAGGGAAAAGACAATGTCAGGGTCTTGAACTTGAGTCTTGCTGCATTTCTTGACAATAACTCCATCAGCTGAGCAGGGACATTGGCTACCTGTAAATCTGTGCTGATCACACCAAGCCTTCCCCCCTTATCATTTATAACCTCATCTGAACTAGACAGAAAGATAACAGTGAAACTTCCTGCTGACCCACTCTGCTCCGGCCTCAGCTGTTGGCCTGGTGAATAACAGTCACTACCACCCCTGCCATCCTCCCTTTTAGAAATAGGTCTTTCTCTGCAGGCCAGCTGGAAGGAGGATTTCAAACAACTGTCTGACTGAGATGACACGGAGCACATCTCCCTGCCCCTGACCTCCTCAACCTGCAGCCGTAGGGGGGATGAAAACTGGACTTTAAGACCAAAAAAAGGCAAGAAAGCTTTCAGCTATACATACTTCAAGAATCGTGTCAGTTCCCTCCCATGTCCTTGTCAGAGGAGCTGGGCTAGCTCTTGCAGAGGTAGAAAAGGGCTCTCGTAACACATGGGACAGCTGAACAGCTGAGGAAGGAATTTGATTCCATCCTCATTTCTGCCGCAGACTCCCTGGGTCCTGCTGAGCAAGTCAGTCAGCTCCAGGTATCCTCAGAGGGTCCCTATTAGTGTGAGATCCTCATTTGCTCAGGTTTAGACCTCAAGGGTTTGATTTTCTGAGCTGCTGAGCTTTCAAACCTGCTAGGGAAATCAAGAGGGGCTGTGCTTTCCATGTAGCCGGGATCACATTATGTTAAGCTCTCTGTGTAATGTGAACAGTGCTCTTCCAACAGATCTTAATGCTTGTGTTTAATTAGTCACAGTCTTGAAATGCAAAAGAGGTTTTTTAATTGTGAGAATAACACGGTGCTAGAGCAGCTTGTTAACATGTACAAATTTGCAACAAGAACCCAAATTGGGTTTACAGATGCCCTGGTGATAGCAGGGTCAGGGGCCCAATGACCCAAATGGTCCTTTCCAATTCTGGACTCCTGCTGTGCTCCCAGTACCAGCTTCTCTTCTGTGTCTCCATCCAGCCTGGCTGGACCTGCCAGGAGAGCCACCTTCTTCACAGCTCCTTCTAGCTGGGATAGTTGCTTTGCATCTCTGCTGCATCTAGGCATCTCAAGTTAGCCTATCGCTAACTTGAATGCAGTACGCACTCAAGTTAGCGATAAAAAAACAACTGCATTGTATTATAGCAAGATTATAAATATAGGAAGGGACATTGATAGGAACAAAAATAGCATCTACAATGACATTAGCTAGGATAAAACTAATCAATCGCTGTGCTCTGGGGCATGCATTAATCCCCTGCCCATGGTATAGTGTTGCACAATTAGGTACATTATGGAAGGTTTAACGCTTCCCTCCGATGCATGCGGCATTGGCTGGAAACAGAGACTGCTGTGATGTAAGCTGGCAGTCCTTGAATTCACAGCATTTGCAGAGGACTCAAGGAGCAGCTGCACAACTGAGGTTGGGGAATTTTTTGCCTTAGCAGCTGAGCAATGCCAGAGGGGACCCAGAGGGGATCAGGAACTCACTCAAGTGCTCACTCATTGCTCCCCTGAACTGAAAGAGGGGAGGGGCGGGTAAGCCTAATTCAGCCCACTCTGTGGGACCACTTGGTGCTAACTTTGCCCATTCCTGGCTGTGCCCAGCATCGGAGTCATCAATGACTCATCCCCTCAAGGCTCAGGTGGGCAAATCAGGAGCGTGCAATCTGTCTACAGAAGATGGCTGAAGGCCACAATGGGGCAGCATAGCCAAGGTACAAAAAGGGTGGTGTGTGTCCTTGCAACAGGGTGCCAGTGAGTTCTTTCCCTCCTAAGGTCCTCCAGAGCTGCTTGAAGCACCATTTTCCAAATCACAGGCACAGGCAAGGAAGAAAGTGAAAGCTTAGCTGGGCGCAGAAAGGCATCTCCCTATTCTTTGTCTTCTAAAAGCTGGCAAACACAGACCTTCCTTCTGCACCCCTAGTCCTGTGATAGATCAGGTCTGGGGAAGCCTGCTACAGTAACTTAAGATGTTGTCATCCTCTGCTGCTTGCCTTGTTGCTCAGCACAAGGTTATTGTCCCAAAAACAGCAAAAGCAGAAAGGAAGCTGTGCCTCCACCTCACAGACAGGCATTAATTAGCATAACCTGCTGAGGAAGGTGTAAGGACAGGCTAACTTGCTTTGCTGTGAAAGGGGAAAGCTGCATTGCAGTCGCGCTGTCCTGTTCTGCCCACTGCCTCAGCGGAAGCATCATCCAACAGTATTGAATGTCTAGGGGTGGGAACATTTTAAATCAGCATGGCCAGTTACTTTAGCTGAAGTGACTTGGGAATGAAAGCTTAGCAAATGTTCGTGCAAGCACATTTAAAGTGGGAAGCTCAGCTTGAGTTTGCAAAGAGCCTGCAACAACAGCTCAGAGCTGCAGACTTTCCCAATCATCTCAGATGCCAACATAAACCTCCCACATGCCTCCTTTTAATTATATCACTGCTTGTCACAGCACATCAGAAAGAAAAATGTACCTTTTACAACAAAGATTTGTATCTGTGTTTCCTAAAAGAGGGAAAAGGCACAGAGTTGACTGAGAGCAGTGAAGGCATAGGTTGGCTTCATTTTCCCGAAGCAGGTTGGAAAACCTCACAGGAGCCAGCTCTTCACATCTGGGAAGAGCCACCATGGCCAGTCACTGTCTCTGAAACCATCCTCCAGCATCCCCGTGGGTATCCATAACCACACCGGAGGCTAGTTGAGCTCACAACATGCAAAGTACAGGATGAGGCTTCGTCGTATGGAGTGAGAGCTGTATGTAACTTGCTTACCCCAGAGCAGGAGTCTAATTAGAGCTCTTCCCAGGACCTAAAGCAAAAATAGCCTCGAGTTCTCCCTGGCCCATCCCATTTCATCACTAATATTCTCCCAGCACAGCCCAGTCAGCAGAGATGTGTCGCGCTGCGGATCAGTGCCAAGTGCTGGCAACAGCACGTGACATTGCTGACACAGCAAAGTGGCCTCCTTCGGGAGAAGGTATCCACTGGTGCCTCTGCAAGAGAAATGCATCTGCTCCCAAGACTGGGGAACAGAGAGTCAGGGTTAGGAAGCTGAAATTAAAACAGGTCGGCAAAGCTCTACTAAGACACTCACTCCTATTTTCTGTTTGCCGAGCCATAAAAAATACATTAACGGCCCAGCAGCTTTGTAAATGATTTATGGTCAAAAGAATAAATTTCTTCCTTCTCTCCTGGTTAAAAAAAGAAAAAGCGCAACATAGTGATAAACTGCTTAATAAGGGAAAACAACTCGAGGTTTAAATACGTTCAATGGTATATTGAGTGGGAAGGACAGAACCCATAAGGAATAAGATTAAAGCCCAGTAAGGGGAGCTGGCACAGGGGAAGGCAGGATGAATGGGTGGGCAGGATGATAGGATTTGTGGGTGGGTGGGGAGAGGCAGGAGCGTGGGGTGCAGCTGCATGGGAAAACAGGTGGGGATGGGGGAAGGAGAACCAGCTCATTAGAGACTTTTAACACTTTAACACAGAATGCATCCAGAGATATGCAGAACGCGTATCCCTCCACCTCCTGCCCTCATTACAGAAAAAATGCCATTGCAACACAGAGTGCAAACTCACACCTGAGCAGCTTTTTCACCTGACACAACCATCATTAGGTCTAACTCCAGTGCAAATAGCGCCAACCTACAGTTCAACTACTTTCATCCAAAGCGGCAAGAGCTCTGTCCATTCTCCCCAAAAAAGAGGAAGAGCAGAAGGTGATGAACAGAAAAGGGACCGTGCCTGCCCTGTTAGGCATAGGCTGGGTGAGATGCAGGGACATGCTGCTGCATGGCTACCTGCCTGCAGACACCACTGACATCCTCTGGGAGCCCTCCAGGAACCTCAGGGCTGGTGCTGCTGCATCTTCCAGAAATGAAGAGACAGCAAGGCACAGGAACACAATGCATCCACCCACCCAGATGTTGATGGGCTCCACCCATGCATGCAGGGGCGCACATATGACACAAAGCCACTGAGGCCACCATTAGGGCTTGGGTCAGCAATGAAGGCTCAATGGGGCTGGGACATCCTATGTGAGAAAGCTTACCTGCAAAGGAGAGAGCGAAGGCTGGGCCAGGCTGGGCCAGACCTGGATCAGGCTGGAGAGGGGCTGGAGGCAGACTCAGAGGTGGGAGGAGAGGAATGAAGGGGTGCGGTAGCAGCATGGGAGCTGGGATTGGGGTTATGGAAGTGCAGGGGACCACGAACAGTGGGATCTGGGGGTAGGAAATAACTCCCCAAGAGATGGCCCCACATCTCCAACCCAAATGCAGGGGAGCTCCCCCAATGCTTCCTAGGGTACCCACCTTACCTGCCTTCCCCCATTACCAGGATATTTCAGTACCATCATCACCCCATAGTTGGTTATGATGGCCCATGGCAGGTTATGATGGGCTGGTCCCTCAACAAAGGTGTGCCTAAGGCAAAACAAAACAAAACTAAATAATTTAAAATAAAAGCAACCTTTGAAAAGACAGAAATTAGCCATTTCTAAGAAAAAAAAAAAGATTTTATTTAATAACTGATCCCATTCTCCTTGAAGTCAGGAAGGACTGTCACCAGGATGAGTATCAGATTCTTAAAGGATCTTGTCCAGCAGCCCACAATTTTTGGCAGAGGCAATGCTAACAAGTTGACTATCTGCTTACCACCCCAGTTTTGTGTCTCATGTATTAAATGTTCTCATCCTGTGGAATACACAAGCTTTACAAGTGAAAGGATGTTTGGTGGATATTCTTCAGTGTTCACAGTGCTTTTGAGCTCCCCTAAATATTTTCCTACTCTGTGACTTGGTTGTGAGTCCTACTTCACCTACGCTGCTGGAGCATGACCAGCAGAGTGCCCACAGCCTCTTGGCCAGACACTGATGCCCAGGCTGATTTGATATGTCCTAGCAATTCCACTAAAGGCACTTAAGTCATTGTAAATACACTTGATGTTTAAAAATTAAGCACATGGTTAAGTATCTTGCCAAATCAGGGCTTAAAGGTCTAATCACATTTGCATCCATTTTGATAACAAAAATCCTGTGGCCTGCTGGTATGAGAGAGAGCCTTTAAGTGAGAACATGCACTACCACAGTGAAACTTCCCTGTCTCATACATGATGCTGAAAACGAGCCTGACAAAAGCATAAAAGCATAACTTTCAGTCTCCAAAAGCAGTCAGACTGAAACTAGCTTTTGTGGGGATGTTCGAAGACATTAGACTTCCATATCTTGAACTATCTTAATCCCAACCTACTTTGGATTTAAAATTATTAAAAACAAACAAACAGAAAAGAAACAAAAAAGGCAGGCTCTTTTTCATTTAAATTGAAAAGAAAGGAAACCCCAAATTTGTCTTCTGATCTGGCAAATGCCAGGTCAGTAATTGAATGTTTCAGATTATGAGTTGAGCTGTCTGAAAGGGGTTGTAAAAGGACAATTTTCCACTGGGAAAAAAAGAGTTTTCATTAAAATCAAAATAGGTTGTAAGAATATCAACTTTGATGACATGTTCAGTGAGTGAAGACAAAATGAATTGCTTTGACTTTCCCATTTAATTATGGTAATGTTGGTACATTTCAGTTCAATACGGTAAAACCACTTTATTTCAATCCATTTAGACTTTTGCCATATATTTAGATATTACATAAATTCTAGCTTTGTATCATTTTATTCAGTAACAGTACAGTGTTATATGCACACACATACTCAATACGCTATGGCCTTTCAACAAATGGGAACGGTATCTTTTCCCAGTGGAAATTTCCCCTGATTTTTGTTCCACCCACTAAAAAATCTGGACTCTCACTGTCACGTGAAAGGAGAGAAAGGACTTCCCTCCGACAGATGACCAGTTTGTTACTGACTTTAGCTACAGACAGCTCCAGCCCAAGCTTCTCATGGCAACACCCAGAGTTCAGGAGCTGTTGGTGTTTCCATGTGAAGTTTGGTCTTGATGTTGCTCAAGTGGCCAGTGTCAGGCACAGACATTTCTACACTTTAGGCACAGGAACACAACTATTTCAGCACTTTGCTGTCCATTCCCTGAATGAGACTCGCTCCATCCTCAGGGAGTGCCATCTTCTCCATCTTCCCCGCCATCTTCGCACTTTAGTGCGAGTGTTGCTGACTATAAATCAATTCCCTGCTCTCCAGCCATTTGGGCTAATCATTCCTACATTGTATGGTGGAAGCAGGACCAATAATCATAGGATCATAGAATGCTTCAGGTTGCAAGGGACCTTAAAGATCACCCAGTTCCAACCCCCTGCCATGGGCAGGGACACCTCCCACTAGACCAGGCTGCTCAAAGCCCATCCAGCCTGGCCTTGAACACTTCCAGGGATGGGGCAGCCACAACTTCTCTGGGCAACCTGTTCCAGTTCCTCACCACCCTCACAGTAAAGAATTTCTTCCTAATATCTGATCTAAATCTCCCCTCTTTCAGTTTAAAAGCATTACCCCTTGTCCTATCACTATGGTCCCTGGTAAAGAGTCCCTCCCCATCTCTCCTGTAGGCCCCCTTTAGGTACTGGAAGGCCGCTATAAGGTCTCCCTGGAGCCTTCTCTTCTCCAGGCTGAATAACCCCAACTCTCTCAGCCTGTCCTTGTAGCAGAGGTGCTCCAGCCCTCTGTGCACAGCCAGATTAATGCAAATCTACTCTCCGTCTGCTGCGTGCCCTTTTTACGTGTGGGTACATGCCAGCACAGGGCAGAAAAAGAAACACGTCCTAATGCTGGGAGGCCTTCCCCGCTCACAGTGTACCCAGGATTGAGGCATCTGCAGCTCTAAGCGTCCAAGCTAAGACCATTGAGCCTACTTTTTCACAAATGCTGAGCATACTCACCTCCAGCCAGTGCCAGCCCTCCTGCACTCTAGTTGGGTACCCAGCATCATGCTGAAAAAAACTCAAGTGCAGAAAGTTGCACTGGTAGCTTTAAAATATGCTAGCAGGTAAGGCACTGGGGCAATGCAGAGAATCTCCATTTTGCAGTGAGGAAAACCAAGATGGAGAGAGGGTATAACTCACCTAAACACCACGCAGCAGGTCAATGCACTTCAGCACCTGATTCATGGCTCTGGCTCTGCCTATTAATCACAGTCTCTACCGCTGTGCCAAGTATTAGTATTGATTTCAAATTAACACACACATTTCTTATCAAGGAGAAAAAAATAACCACGAAGGTTCGCTATGTTCAGCTCTGTTGGAGGCCAACACGGTTGTGAGAGCAAACGCCGTGCCCCAAAGCGCTCCAGGCTGGGAGGCACACAGCACCACCCTCAAGGAAGTGTCAGATGCTCACAAAATGCTCCAAACCTCTTAAGGACATTTAAAAAAAACCCATAGAGTATCGTCATAACATGCTTGAAATGCAGGAAAGAGGCTTTTGTGAATGCAGCAGCTGCTGCTATTGTACATGACAACGCGCCTCCCTCCTTACCACCTTCTTTTTTGATGCCAAGTCCTAAGAGTTAACCCTGGGTCACCAAGCCTCACAGTGCTGTTCTGATTTTATGCTTGCCCTCTTTTCTTCCCTTCTCCTGACGTCCTAAATTCCCTTTTACAGGAGCTGCTAACTTTTGCAAACATAAAGCTGCTACAGGCTTCCCTTGTCTTTTGGAGTTAGAGTCTCAGGAAAACACTTCGCAAATTTTCCCTCCATAACAGATGCAAAGAGCTGCTTATGCCCAAGCAGCAAAGTACACAACTACTCTGAACTAAGAAAGATTTTTTTTCTGCACAGCTGGCTCATTTTTTCACACAGATGTTGTCACTCCTGCCAACTCTAACAGCACACGGAGCAGCATTAATATGAAAGAGCCCAACTGGGGGGACACTGGTTTAACAAGAAGTTGAAAACTCCCCAAGCACAGCCTGGATGCTGGGTTTTCCTTTCCCTTTGTTTTTTGCTTTAATGTATCCAAGGGAAGAAAAAAAAAAAAAGTAAAATAAAACAAACCCATAAGAAGCCACTGAAGGAAGTCTTAGCCTTTCGCGGGTAAATTCCCTTTTAGAAATTCAAAACACCCATGTTAATCTTTAATGTTAAACCCTGGATTAAAAATTCATTCAAAAATCTCACAGTTTGGAACACTTACAAGTCCATTGCATTATTAAAAGCTCAGATCAGTGCTACTCTGCATAAAGAAGTCCCTCCAAACTCTTCCCTCTCTCTTGAAGCCAAGAGCAGGTACTCTCTGCTCTCCCCGTTTATCCTTTAAGCTCGGAGAAGCCTTGTTGTGGTTCCCAAGAGCTAGGAAAGGCTCTGGGAGTTTCCAGGTCCTGTTTCAGAGCACTGCCACTCACTCTGTGGTCCTAAGAGAGCAAACCTGGAGCCGGCAGGAGCAAGTGGAATGCTTCCAAACCACAGTCCCCGGTTTAGCAGGGGTTAGTGGTAGTGCAAGGTAACAGATTGACTCAGCCTGTCCACTTGTGCCTTTTTGAAGCCAGATCCTACGCACAGGTGCCAAAACCATCACCGGCCTCAACCTTCATCCCAAGGCACCCTTGGCAATGCTGGGGAGGACTCACACCAAATTCTGCAGGTCAGGCCCAGTGTTGAGCTTGCTGGTGCCTGCAAACACACCCAGTTTAACAAAGTAATGTGGGGGACGCCGGCCCAAGGAAAGAACTGTCTGTGTCTGACGTGGTCCAGGCTGCCACAACTCACTGCAGCAGAGGACCTTTTCCAGAGGACTCACCAAAATATTTTGCATCTTGGAATGAAGGATTGTTCCCAAACTGCCCTGTGCCACCTTGCTATAAATTTTCTCATTTAGAAACACAGGGCATGAGGCTCAGCCCTCAGTTTTACGTACTTTTTTGTGCTTCTTTTTTATTTGCCTGGGAAGAGGGGACTGAGGGACCAGGCAGCATGTGCAGAGGTGTTGCAGTTTTTCACAAGTATTTTTGGAGCCATTTGCACCCTTAGGAGCTGCAATCTTACAACGCTGCATCAGGCTGAGCAGGAGGTTTCCACCTCCAGAGTCTGTGGTACCACATGGTTTACTGTAAGGGGTAAAACTTTCTTTCTAAGCAACAATGCTTTTAACAGCCACCTCAGCACATTCACGCTAGCGGCTAACCATCATGAAGCAGTCTCTCTCCTACCCCGTTTCCTGCACTCGCAGGCTCGTTTCCTTCCAAATCCTCCACCTGAGACCATCCCCAGGAGGCTGCCCTCACCTGCAGCCAGCTGGGTCCATGTCAGATGAACCACCGCGCCAGCCGAGGCTAGCTTTAAAAGCAGTACCTAGCTTTAAATCTAGCCAAATTAAAATTAGCTAGCTAATTTAAATTTAGCTAGCTAAAATCTGTCCCTAGCTTTAAAGCGGTACATGTCATCAAGGAGGAAAACAAAAAAAAAGAAAAAAAACACACAGAAGAGATTAAACGTGTACAAATCGCACTTATGTCTCCCTTGTTTACCATAACTTTTCCTGCCGTAATTGCTAGTGGCAATAATAATAATCACTGTAGTAGAATCACGCTTTGGCTTCTTTCCCAGATTCTCCTCTTGTTCACCAGGCAGTGAAGTCATCGTATCACCAAAACTTCACAGAGACCTGGTTTTGCAGGAGGGGCCACACCGAGAAAGGTTTTGACAGCTTCCCATGGAAGCTGAGAAAACAGAAGAGGAGTGGAGGAGACCCTTTTCTCAGGGACACGGGAGTGACAGGCAGGAGGAAAAAATGATGGCAAATCTCCACTATGTTTGCCAAGAGAGGAAAGTAAGGAAAGCAACAATTACGAATGGAAATGCAATCTGGCACACAAACAGCCCTCCTCACCCAGCAGGGTCTGAGCACCCCTGGGACCCAGGGAAGGCAAGGAGCAATAAGCCCTCGTGCAGAGCTAGACGTGAACCCTCACTCTCCAGAGCCCAGCTTGGAAGTCCATCTCCCAGATCATCTCTCCTTCCATAAATTCAGTCTTCTAAACTCATGTGGCCATCAAGTCAGATTACAATTAAGACTCCGCAAGTATGGCAAATATATTCATGAACATCTGTTTGAATAATAAGCCTGCGTTTGCTTCGACAGTATTCACCCGACCTGGTTTCTTTGCCTTCTGCGAGTGCTCAGACCAGCTCTCCCCTGTTCAAAGATGACGACAAGAGGGAGAGGCTGCTGCACACACTTACATAAATACAAAGATGGTTTCGGCTGGTGAAGGAGGGGTTTCCAGCCTCTGCTGCGCAGACCTTTCAGGTGTTGCAGGCTACTTCTTGGACTTGATAAAAACCAGCTAAGATAAACAAGCCTAAAGTCAGAAGGCTAAAACTTACTGCCCCAAGGCCTCGTCTACCACTGAAGAATCTGTATGTGTGTTTGAGTCCTGCGCTCTGCAGTTTGGACTTGCCAGGAGAAGAGGGGTAGTCGTTTTCGCTGAGGCCATACCTTCTCCTCTGGCTGGTTGCCCCCAGGGATGCAGATAAGCATCCCTCCCGCTCCTCATCCCACTGTCTCCCCCTCAGATCTGCCAGCGTAACTGTTGCTGTAATAGCTCTCCCACACAGCCCTGGCAAAAAGATCCTCATTAGTGGGTAAGAGCAAATTTTTTTCTACCATAGGTCACGCTGAGAGGACCACCTTAAAGAGCAAGAATGCAAGCAGCCATGCTGGCAACCTGAACTGATGGTAACCTCTGTCAGGGGAAGGGGAGCAGGGACAGCCTCTGATCTCTCCATCTACTTCAGCGGCAGTCAGGGCAGTACATCTGACCGCAGCCTCTCTCCCTGCCTCCATTTACCTGGCTGTGAACCAGGGCAGTGTCCCCTCACCACATCAGCGCTTTGTACCGCTTGGGTATGTGGT